>NC_079495.1:12047304-12347304 GCF_030052815.1 Hevea brasiliensis
AATTTTATTACTTTACTTTCCATTAACTTAAGGTTGAGGAGCCAGAGAATCATTAAAAAATTTATCAATTAAATCAATTTTATCCCCTAACCCCTACTAGTGGAATTGATTTCAAATTTTTAGTAATTGAATTAAATTGAAACAAATATTAGTAAAATTACCAATTTTAGATGATTCTTCATTTTTACCATTAAAACTTATGTGAAGTAGATAAATCAATTTTAGCGCAAAGCATGCATGCTTAGATCTACTTAGTCTTAAAAAAAAAATCAACATTATCTTCATGCAATTAATTGCTTTTATTACAAACTAAAATTACTTTATTATAAAAAAAAAAAGAGATGATTTATAAAATTTTGTAATTCAACTCATATGATTTTTTTTAAATTATTAATTATAAAATATTTATTAACTTAATGAAAAAATAATTATTACAAAAATTATATATAATGCGATTATTTTAATTTACCATAATTACTGGAATATATGTGTAATATGTTTTTATAATTTTTTTAATAAAATTTACTACATATAATTTATTTACTAAAAAAGTAATATATATGTAATTTTTACCTTTTTGAAATTTTATTTTTTCGTTAAGATGATAAATTTTTCATAATTAGTAATTTTACCAAAAAAAATATCAATGTATAAAAATCACATGAGGTGAATTATAAAATTTTATTTAATCATCTTATTTTCTATAACAAAGTAATTTTACTTTGTAGTAAAAGCAAGTAACCATAAAATACACTTATCTTAATATATTGGTGAATTAAAAAAAATTAGCTAAAATTCATAATTTATGGAAAAAATGAGCTAAAATTGATAACTATTAAGGAAAGTTATGGCTTTTTACAAAAGATTTGACTAAAACTGATAATCTGCTAAGAGGTTGTGGCCTTATTGGTCATTTTCCATAATAATAATAATAATAATAATAATAATAATAGTAGTAGGTGTCTTGGCGTACAAGGAGTCGGCATTCTGAGCTTGAAGAAAAGTTGGAAAACAACTCCCTTAATTTCTTGGCATGCGATGAGGCAATTTCCATCGTTACAAAAATTTCAACCTGTCAACTTTTAGGTTTATGAAAGACCAACCTTATTATTCCTGCCTTTCAAGCTAGTTCCGGGCCGGCAGGGAGAGCATAGTAACCATCATGGTGCTTTGCGGTTGCTCTTTGGACAGGTATGCACTTCAGAACAACTGCAACAGGCATGCTAACTGCTCCGATTAAGACGCTCAGAAGCCACAGTTGCCAGCTTAGTGGCACAGTGCTTGCGAAAGTTCCCAAGAACTCCACTATGATTATTTGGAATGTCACTGTTGAAACAATAACAACTAGGAATATCCAACTGTCGAACATGCCTCGGAATACATTTATCTTCTCTATGTCGCGGCTATTTATTTCATTAAAGACCTGGAAAAAAATAATAATAAACATTATAACCAGACAATTTTAATCCTCCAGAGAATTTGCATATTAACTGCTGGCTTTCATCATAAAATATCTGTGCACCACAAACGAGAACTTGTAATTTGTATACTTCCGAGTTAAATGCATGAATTATAACATCACATTTGTCATTGTGAGAGCAAAAAATTATAACAATCATCAACACGTATGCCAGGTTGGGGTTGGAAAATATTTGAAAATTCCAAATAAAGAGAAAGTAATCTACTTTATTTTTGGATGATGAGTTTCATTCACAGACCAGAACATCTTTTGTGGAAAAACAGAGGGCAAAGGGTTCTCTCGGGCCAGTACTTGGATCCACTCCTTGCAGTTCCAAATTTGCAAATTGAAGCATGAATACAAGAAGTGCTTTTAAAAAGTAATGAAAAATTCTGCTCTTTGGCAACTAGCAATGTTTGACATTGGAATGGAAATAAGGTGTGGATTCCATGCATTTCAAAACGTAAATTATGGGCGACAGGAGCCAATTTACAAATACAAAGGGGACACGAGTGGTAATCTGTTCCAGTTTCGTCTTTCATCTCGCCATCCCCCACCCACCAGAGTTTTAGGCTGAACATTTGAAGTTATTTTCAGTTCTACGCCTAGGCTTCCAATTGCGTACCATAATTTTGTGTCCAATACATTGCAAACTTTACCTCCATTTTAGGGAAAATGTCAGACAAAAGTTTAATCGTGAGTGACTTTCAGGTCAAAGGTAAGTGCAGTATTCTGCATTGCAATGAATAGGCTTGAGTTTGTCCAAATACTCTAACAACTTCTTGTCTCTATTTAACACTAGGTACTAAAATATTGGTTCACCCAAGTTTATAATTGCTGTTGATGGGGATGCACATAGTTGAATGGTTACTACTAGCACTTAAAAAACTAAAGTTGCATGCATTTGGAAAGGTAGACTTCATCATAATTTCACTTGCTCCATAAATTTTTCCAATGAACTTTAATTCCCTTAAGATTGTCAATGCCTAACGGAATAATAAAATATAAAATGTCATTGGGCCAGCAGCCTAGTCATGCTTGTTTCTTAGTGCAGGAGATCAAGCACTCAAACGCTGGTAGGTCCCTCTCAAATACTTTCTGAATTACTGAAAAAGAAAAATTACACCTATAAAAAAAAATATTAAAAAAAAAAGCAGATCCAAAACCATACCTGGCAAAAGACAAAAGAGTTGAATATCAAAGTATTGACAACTTTAGTGGCATCTGAACCATTAAGTCCTAATAGGAGCTGCCCATCAAAATTGAGAACTGCAAGTACAGCCAATTGATAAATACTCTGGCCAAATATATTTCTCCACATGGCCCTTGTAATGAAACTTTCACCCCTGCCTACAGGAGGTCTTTTCATCAATTCATCAACAGGAGGTTCTGTAGCTAGTGCCAAGGCACCAAGAGTGTCCATTATCATGTTGACCCAGAGCAACTGCACAGCTGTTAAAGGAGCAGACCCTGAAAGAATATGAAAGGTAAAGGTAATGACTATGACTATAATACTAGCATAGCCAAAATAGTCTACATGAACAAAAGCTTCATAAACCAGCACACCTGAGATGCATGCAGAAACAAAATTGATTACAAGAGCTACTACATTAACTGTTAGCTGGAACTGCACAAACTTTTGAATGTTTTTATAGACTGCACGTCCCCATTTAGCAACATTTACAATGGTTGTAAAATCGTCATCCATTATAATGACATCAGCATTCTCTCTTGCAACCTGCAAATAGCATCCATATAGAAAGGTAAGATCAAATGTGAGGCTACATGATAAAGTTTGCATCAATGATTCTCATAAATAAAATGCAAATCAGGTGCACTAAAAAGAGGGGAAAAAAAAGTTATATCTAAGTGGTTTCAAAGTAGCTAAGGGCCATAAAAACTATTGTCTCGGTTAAAATCAACTAAGTTGCATAAACCTCAGAGCTCAAACCTCAACACAAGATATGCTGGAATAGAAGTACCGCCATATCTGTAAGAGGATATTAGGCTGTGAAAATGTAAAACAAGGTGAAAGGATGATATTTACAACATTCCTGAATGAAAGTTTATACATATTTATTTTAGTTATATAAATTAGATCCTCAATAGAAGGTGTTGGGCAATAAGTTAGTTAAATAAGATTTTCTCTAATAGGAATACCGTGCAACGAGCTTCAAGTGTTTTTTTTCTTTTTCTTTTTTTCTTTTTTCCGTTAATGTCCAACATCCAAAAATGGAGGTTGGAAGAAAAATATTGCAGCACCTCCTCAAGTTCACAAATCATTCCAAGAAGAAACTAATTCATATTTTCATTCATTAGCAGGTAGCAGAAAAGGCAATGAACAACAGTGTTATAATGGAAGGGACAAGGAATAAAAATAAATCACCTTCATACTACAATTAATAACAGAAATGAGACTAGAACACATGTTTTTTTTCTTTTCTTGGCTGAAAAATCTAGAGTATTTGAACATTGATTAAATTTGAGATCATATGTATAAGAAATCTAAAGACAATATTGTGATATATATTATGTCAAGACATGCAAAGTTTGTTATTCAAGATGTAAACAGCATGAAGCGCATGATAAAACATAGAGCTTTTTTTTTTTTTTTTTAAATGCTTAGAAAAAACAGATTACAGGGATGGAAATACATGTTTCAATATGGCACCAATCAAAATAAATGACAGCAACTAGAAGCTATAAGAGAAAGAGGCTCACACATCAAAGCTTGTCAGAATGCAGCAGTGTTAACTAGAAACAAACAAAAACTCAAACCTCTGTTCCTGATTTGCCCATTGCAAGTCCAATGTCTGCCTCATGCAAAGCGGGAGCATCATTGGTCCCATCACCAGTTACTGCCACAACTTCTCCAAACATATTCCTCAAATTAGTTACCAAGGTGTGTTTGTCCAGAGGTAAAGACCGAGCCATCACCTGTTTCCATGATAAGCAATTAAGAAATTTAGGCATCTAAAAACACACTTAACTAAGTGATGAAATCTTCCATGCAGTTGTTCATAAACCTGAATTTTGGGTATGATTTCCCTCATCTCCTCAGAAGTCTTGCCACGAAAGTCTGGTGCTTCTATGGCCAAGCCATCCTCAGTAAGAATGCCACATTCTTTGGCTATAGCTTTAGCTGTATTTATATTATCACCAGTTACCATACGAACAGTAATTCCAGCTTCTAAACAAGTCTGAACTGCATTCCTGACTCCAGGGCGCACTGGATCCTTGATTCCAACAATGGCTACCAATGTGTAGCCAAAATCAGGGATGCTGTTTTCTTCAGAAATGTCATCTTGATCTTTAAAAGCCAAGCAGAGGGTTCTCAGAGCTTCAGAAGCAAAGCCATTTATAACATCTGAGATATTCCTAGTCTGTTCTTCAGAGAGGTGAACAGGTTTTCCACTGTCATCAACAACCTTGTCACACATTTTTAATACAATTTCAGATGCACCTTTGCAAAATGCCCGAAATCCCCCTTCAGGAAGAGCCACAAGCAGAGACATCTTTTTCCTGACTGAACTGAAAGGCTCAACCTTAAGTATCTGAAACTCTTTGCGCTGTGCATCAAAATCACCACCTAAAAGCAAGCCAAATTCTAATAGTGCTTTTTCTGTTGGTGTTCCCAAAATTTTCATCTGTCCATCTTCATCCTTACTTATTTCACAACCTGTATTTTGAAATATAACCTGCAAAAGGAAGCTCAAGGCACATTCAGATATTTCCAATCCCAAAATGCCTTCACTGTTATTGTTGTTAATAGCTTTAGCTTTTCCACATATCCATATTTTATCAACTACCATATGGCTAGTGGTTAATGTCCCTGTTTTATCCGTGCAAATACAACTAGCAGAACCCATTGTCTCACATGCAGAGAGGTGCCTAACTAGCGCCCTGTCATGCATCAATTTTTTCATTGCAAATGCAAGACTCAAAGTCACTGCCAATGGTAATCCTTCAGGAACAGCAACAACAATTATGGTTACTGCAATAGCAAAGTAGTCCAGAAGTGTGAATGCATCATGTGACGACCAGTGTGTGAATTCATGGTGAACTGCTTTCTCCACCAAAAACCTTACAGTCAATACCAAAAATGTAAGCACAGCAAAACCCAAACCAATCTTTCCAATAATGGTAGCAACACCATTCAGCTTCACCTGTAGTGGGGTCTCATCTACTCCACCCTCATTCAGTGTTTCCATCAACTTTCCCCATTCAGTCTTCATACCAACAGCTGTTACTAGCATCCTTCCTGAACCATCTTGCACTTTGGTTCCTGAAAGAAGAAAAGGTTTTTGGTCATCTATATTCACAGTTTCACTCTCCCCTGACAAGCTCGACTCATCAAGCACTAAGCTATATCCTGATATGTAAATCCCATCAGTAGGAACTATGTCTCCAGTAGATAATTGAACAATGTCTCCAATTACCAAGTCATAAATGGAGACTTCCTTAGTTCTCCCATCCCTTAATACTTGGATCGAAATCTTTTTCTTCTCCTGATCCAGGTCCCTGAATTGCAATGACTGCCTATAGTCGCTAATAGCAGTTACAATGACTACCAGGAATATACTTAGTATGATTCCTAAACCATCATACATGCCCTTTGGCCATCCTTCAGTAGCAATTCCTACACCTATAGAAACAACAGCACAAACCATAAGAATTATTAGCGTTATGTCCTGCAGTGCTTCCCAAACAAACATCCAAAAACTTCTAGGAGGTTTTTCAGTATAACGGTTGCACCCATAAATCTTTTGCCTGGTAGGTATACTGCTTTCATGGATGCCATTTTTCAGCGAGACAGAAAGTTGTCGTGCAATCCCTTCAACTCCGCCATTGGCTCTCAAAGCCTTAATATCATGGTCACGAGCAACAGATGCAAGTTTATCAGGTTCAATTCCAAAACCTGCTTGTCTGACGTCATCTGAAAGCTTGTGTTCAGCTGGCAAACCACCGGCTGCAGCAACTGCTATAGCAGCTAAAGAATACAAAACCAAGCCAGAAAAGAAAGCATAAGAATCAAAATCTTAGGGAACTACTAGGAAACACAAATTTGAGGATCATACCATCAATGAACTGCAGAGCTGCTTTGTTGACATACAAAGCAACTCGAATCTTTTCCTGGTTGAGTGAGAGAGAGAAGGGGGAAAGTAGAGAAGGAAAAAAGTTAGATATGATGAAAACATTCACTCACTGCTGTGATGCTAGAGAACTTCACAAGTGAAATCAATGACTTGCCATATTTTGGTTTTTAACGAACAGTAGTGTCTCATATTTGCATCATGTTGTGTTCATGTCCATGAAAATACTAGATAAATATTGTTACAAAAACTAATGAAATACAACTAAATGACTAAAAATCATGGTCTACAGTTTACGAAGTTATCAAGTATCTAGCTGTCTGTTTATTAATCCTTTACCTCTAAAGACCATATTCAAAATGGAAAATCATATAGTATCCTAATTTTCTAGTAAGTTGATCTAACTATTAGATTGTGTCTGTTAACATGAAAAGGTAACCATCTAGAGGGTCTTACTAAAAGATGAACTTCAAAAAAAAAATTCACCTAACTCCTGATTAGAACATTTTCCTTTAAAAATTCAGACTACTAACTCTGTCATCCATACTTAGTATTTGGAACTAAAATTTGATAATAGAATTTAATAATACAAAGAAATTATAACTAAAGCTGATTTAAATATGCCTCTTCACTAAATGAACTTTGAATTCCACATGGCAATGCCATGGCATAAAAACACGAAATTGTATAACCACAATTTTGCCATGTGTCTCATTAGTTGATCCCTTTATATTCAAGCTAAGTTACCATCTCAATGTCGCCACTGGCTTTCTAATTATAGATTCATTGGCAATGGCATCTCTCTCTCAAGCAATATACTCTCTCACTCTCTGTCCACCATTTTCACTATTTTTATTCAATATATTCATTCAGCAATCATTTAGCACTCTATGCTTTCTCATTATGGTAAATTATTTTTTCATCCCTGTATTATGTCAAAATTAACATGACCTCGGATTTTCAAAAAAACAGTGGTTACTCCCTGTATTTTGACTCCATCAAACTAAAAGTTCTTCTACCCATATTTGAAAATAATGTATTTCTTTTCAATTTGACAGAATCAAAATACAAACTAAACCATAGACATATATGTTAATTTTGATATAATTCAAGGATGAAAAAGTAATTAAGCTTTAAGGGTATTTTATTCATTTCTCATACAATTGATGAAAAATTGGACGGGAGACCTTCAATTTGATAGAGTCAAAATATAAGAACTAAACCATTGATTTTTTAAAACTAGAGGACATATGAACAAAAAGAGTAATTTACCCTTAAGTTAAATCTAACTACACGCCAACAATTACATCCCACATGAGAAAATTTCAAAAAGATACTAACAATTATTTTCAACATTACATTAAAAGAAAAATTACAATGCATTTATTATCACCCAAACAACACAAAAATTGACAACCAAAATTACTTTTGCATCCCTGTGTTATGTTTCAAAAATCAATGGTTCTAACTGTATTTTGACTCCATTAAACTGAAAGTTCCTCTGTCCATATTTGAAAACAATGTATTTCTTTTCAATTTAACGGAATCAAAATATAGGGATTAAACTATTGCCATATGTGTTAATGTTTGACATGATCTAAGGATGAAAAAGTAATTTAGCTTTAAGGGTATTTTAGTCATTTATCATACAACTGACGAAAAAATTGGATAGGGAGACCTTCAATTTTACAGAGTCAAAGTATAAGGACTAAATTATTGATTTTTTAAAACTGCAGGAAATATGAACAAAAAAGTAATTTACCCTTAAGTTAAATCTAACTACACACTGGTAATTATATTCCACATAAGAAAAATTCAAAAAGATACAAACAATTATTTTCAACATCATATTAAAAGAAAATTTAAAATGTATTTATTATCAACCACACAATACAAAAGTTGACAACCAACAAATTTTTTTTTTCCAAATTCTAAGAATGCATATTCGCATCATACGCGCAAAGAAATTTTTATGTCTGGATACATAATATGATATAAATTGATAAAACATTTCAACATGCTGACTGCCATAAACAATTATAAATACAAGGAGGAAGCCCACTAAAAAAATAGTGGGCCAGCATATTCGATGCATTAAAATGGAAAGTAATGCAACTAAAGCAATGTCAAGTGGGACAGACACCACATGATATGAGGATCAGAATAGAAAATGGCCCCCTTTCAATTTTTTATTTTTTTTGGTGGAAAGTATTCCATTTCAAAGATCTAAAGCCTCAACAGCTCATCTTTATATCTTGGCCCCAACGCCCAAGGTTGCCACAATTAGTCAACTACCTTCTATTTTAATACAGCAATACGAGAGCACATTAAATAATTTATTTCCTTGGATTGCGCACAAATGAAAGGAAATTAAAAAATAATTTCTCCGGACCTCCCTATAGCCACGTCTTGATCTCAGAAAAAATCGAGGAACGTGAGAGGACCGCACTGGGAGAAAATGGAAAGAAAATTTCTATGTGCATTTTCACAACAATGGAGCTCGTATGCAGGTACGGATCTAAGGAATCAAATGTGAAGCATTAGCTCTCCAGGTTACTGAAATTGATTTCTACAACTAGTAATCTAGCTAATCATGTCAAATTCGTTAGGCTATTAGGCGAAAGTACACGCAAAATGATGACAAGGTATTTCTGTTTGGTCACTTAAAAAAAAAGGGAAGAAAATGAGCTAAGAAAATTTTCTTTTCTTTTCCTCTTTTGGTATACTGCAGTCACAGCTAAGAAAATTTCGAAGTGCGTATTTTAAGCAAAGAAAAAACTCAATTTTGTTTTTTGTTTCCCCAGGAGGAGGGGGGGAGGAGATGGTGGTGTTGTGAAGAACCTGGATGCTCCGTTTTTTCTTCTCGGCCTCAGATCGCTTGACGAGATCGGCGACCATACGGAACCTCCGCCGTGGATTCTTGACGATGGAGACCGCTTTTCTCCATCTCTGCAAGGCTTCCTCTGATGGATTCTTGTGCGGCACTTCAAAGTCCTTCAAAAGGTTCTCCATTCTGCTTGGGACTGCAAGTCTGTATGTGAAACTTCAGCTGAGGAGGCCAATAGTAGTGCTAAGACTCTGTTTGGTAAGAGGGAAATGAGAGGAAAGGAAAGAGAAAGGAGAAGAAAATTAAGCTACAAGTACTGTTGCATAGATGGAAGGAAGGAGATGGGAGTACTGTTGCATAGACGGAAGGAAGGAGATGGGTTTAGGAGATTATTCAGTCCATTTGCAAGGAGATTATATATATATATATATATATATATATATATATATATATATATATATATATATTACTCCGCTTCCCATTTAAGGAAATTAAAAAAAAAATACTACGCGAACAAATTTATAAGCAGCGACTCTACTTTATTAATTATTTATTTTAATTATTATATTTTAAGCCATTTTTTAAAAAAATAATTTTTATTTAAAAAAATTATTTTCTATATTTTAAATTTTATATATTTTATATAAAATAAATAAATATAATTAATTTAATATTATAATTAAATAATAAAAAATATTTTTATATTTTTATAAAAAATATTTTTTATATATAAATTATTTTTCACCAAATAAATGCAGCTTTATTTTAATAAAATCACTAATTTTTTTTAATAGTCATTCAAATCATCATTTTGTATAATCTCTCTAATTTTTTATAATTCTCCTCTATTTAAATTATAAAAAATTATATCTTTATTAAGTTAAATTAATTTTTTTTATTGAAGATTCTACTAGGTTATAATTTTAGTAACTGTTAATAAAAAAATAAAAAATAAATAATTTTTTTAAAATAAATTAAAATGCAATAACGAAATAAAATAATTAATAAAATTAAATAATTGTCGGACAAATTTATCCCTCCTATAGATTTCACGCATTTTCCAATTAAGATCTGATGTTAACTTTTTGATAAAAAGGTAAATTCCCCCTTTACTTTTTTGCCTTTCATTTTTCAAATTGGGCAAAATAATAGAATATTCTGTGACTTCGCAATTTTAGAATTATTATTTGGCGTTTTCACATAGGGACCACAAGTAGAGTTTTTGAATTCAAATTTGATAAATATTTTTAAATTTTAAAGTCGCCTCAAACCAAAATAAGAAAAAAAATTAAATTATTCTTAAATATTAATTATTTATAAATAAAGTTAAAAAAATATGACAATTTCATTTAAAATTTATACATATTTATATCATATATATTTTTTCATATTTATTAATAACATTAAAAGAGAGTGTTGTGCACCGCGGAAGTATGTAAACTATAAAGAAATAAAGTAAATATGTAAAATATCAATATTTACGTGGTTCACCCTCTCAACATAGGGCTACATCCACGGGCATGCCATCTTCCACTCAACTCAACTAAGCCTTTATCCAAAAAATTTAGAGTCGGCTATATGTATTCGCTTTCTCTACTCTAAACGATTTTGAGTTAAATCCTCAGAAATATGTAATACTTTTAGGTCATGTTATACTACTCTCCTCCAACTCAATTTAGGTCTACTCATTTTTTTCTTTCTATCCTCCAACCTAATGTGTTCTACTTGTCTAACTGGAGGCTTCGTATGTCTACGCTTCACATGACCAAATGACCTCAATCTTCCTTCTCTCAACTTATCTTCAATTGGCACCACATCTAGTATGGCCACTCATCCACCTTAACAATCTCATCTCTGCAACTCTTATCTTAGACGCATACTACTCTTTCAGTGCCCAACACTCACTACCATATTACATAGCCGGTTGTATAGTTGAACGGTAAAATTTTTCTTTCAACTTATTAGGAATCTTACGATCACATAAACTCCCGTGGCACGTCTCCACTTCAATCATCCGGCTTTAATCCTATGACTAACATCCTCCTCACATCCCCCATCTACTTGAAGGACTGAGCCTAGATATTTAAAATGATTACTTTTGGACAGTACAACTCCATTCAAACTAACTCATTCCCTATCATCAGTTTGGCCTTCACTGAACTTGCAATGCATGTATTCTGTCTTCGTTCTACTTAACTTAAAACCCTTTGACTCTAGAATACTTCTTCAAACCTCTAGCTTTCTATTGACTCCTTCTCGTGTCTCATCTATCAGAACAATATCATCTGCAAACATGATGCACCAAGGAATACTCTCTTGTATATGTTTCATCAATTCATCTAAAACTAATGTAAAAAGGTAAGGGCTTATGGCTAATCCTTGGTGTAATCCAATTGAGATCGGAAAATCTCTTGTGTCTCCTCCCACTGTACGCACAATAGTAGTTGCTCCTTCATACATATCTTTCAACACTTGTATGTACCTAATAGATACCCTCTTTTATTCTAACACATTCCATAAGACATCTCTTGGAACACTATCATAAGCCTTCTCCAAATCAATAAAAACCATGTGTAGATCTTTCTTCACATCTCTATATTTCTCCATCAAACTTCTAATGAGAAAGATCGCTTCCATAGTTGAATGACCGGACATGAAACCAAATTGATTGAGAGAGATAGAAGTATCATGACGTAGTCGATACTCCACAACTCTCTCCCACAACTTCATAGTATTACTCATGAGTTTAATTCCCCTATAGTTTGAGCAACTCTGTATGTCTCCCTTATTTTTAAAAATAGGTACTAAAATACTCCTCCTCCATTCATCAGGCATTTTCTTTGAGTTTATAATCTTATTAAATAATTTAGTTAACCATGCCACTTCCAAATCTCTCAAACACTTCCATACTTCAATTGGTATTTCATCGGGTCCACAGGCTTTACTCACTTTTATTCTCTTAAGTGCTTCCTTTACTTCTAAAGATCTAATCCTTCTAGTATAATTCACATTCTTTTCTATTGTTCTATAGTTTATATTCACGCTATTAACATTTTGACTATTATTAAAGAGATCATTAAAATAATTTCTCCATCTTTCTTTAATATCCTCATCTTTCACTAACACTTTTCCTTCTTTATCCTTAATGCACCTAACTTGATTAAGATCTTGACATTTCCTTTCTCTTCTCCTTGCTAATCTATAAATATCTTTCTCCCCTTCTTTAGTTCCAAGTTTCTCATATAACTTTTCAAAGGCCTGTGCTCTTGCTTGACTAACTGCCTTTTTTGCCTCTTTCTTTACTATATTGTACTGCTCATATGCCTCATTATTATCACATTTAGGTAATTTCTTATACTATTCCCTTTTTCTCTTCACTGTCTTTTGTACTTCCTCATTTCACCACCATCTCTCTTTTGAGGGTGGTCCATGTCCTTTAGACTCTCCAAGTACTTTTCTAGCTACTTCTCTAATCTTTGATGCTATCTATATCCACATATCATTGACCTCCATACCTAGCTTTCATACTTCGGACTCGAGAAGCTCATTTTTGAACTTCACTTGCTTTACTCCTTTGAACTCCCACCACTTTGTTCGAGCTCCACTATTTCTTCTGACCTTACTTGAATTGTTCATAAACTTGACATCCAAGACTACCAACCGATGTTGACTTGTTAAACCTCTCCTGGAATGACCTTGCAATCCTTGCATAGAGCTCTATTTCTCTTCCTGGTTAAGAGGAAGTCGATTTGACTTCTATGTTGCCCACTTTTGAAAGTCACTAAATGTAACTCTCTTTTTATAAAGTAGGTATTTGCTAGTATTAGGTCGTATGCCATAGCAAAATCCAGGATGCTTTTTCCCTCCTCATTTCGACTGCCAAAACCAAAACCTCCATGAACATTCTCATAGCTATACTACCCATCAACCCAATTAAACCCAAGAAAATCAATACTACATCAAACTGCTCATAGTAAATATATTAGTTAGTCCCTCTCAGTTTTCTCTAGACATAACTCAATATATTTACTATTACAATATTACATCATGAAAAGTGTCTTCAACTATATGGGCAAAAGCCCTCTCACCAATGAATAAGAATCTCTACCTTTTGAATTCTATATCCTTTCTCTACCTTAGGCCGAAGCCTCTCTCCACTGCAATGGGCAAAAGCTACTCATTAATGGGCAGAGCTAAATCCACAGCAATTAGCAAGGTCCCTCTCTATGATGGGCGATAACCTCACTCTATGAGCTGAAAGCCAAATAACCTTTTCCACCATTCTCCTATTTATAGTGTTAATTCCCTCAATCTTAATGTGATTAGGAGTCCCACTCAATTTAGAAATAACACTAAAATAAGAGTTTTACTTTATACAGGAAATATTCCTCTATCTTATTAAGGAATATTTCTCTTACTCAAATTAGGAAAAGGTCTCTCCAAATCCCACTAAGATTTTGAGTCATAATTCTAACAATCTCCACCTTGACTCAAAACCCATCAACCATTGCATACCTCAAATTCTTGGGTGTCATTAAATCATCAAATCTCCATGCTTAAGCTTGAATCCTTCAAATCTCTATTCTTCAATCTTCATCTTGGGTGTAACTTGCTTCTTTCTTCAAAAAATATTCGCGTCATCAACTTTCTTAATTTTGCATCGAGAGCTCTACCTTAATTTCAACTCTCCACCATCACTATTATTGCATCTGCAACTTTTTACATGTCGCAACAACTCCACCTTCAATTAAATTCCCCAAAATCATCCCCATGCTCTGATACCAATTTGTTGTGCACCGTGGAAGCGTGTAAACTGCAAAAAAACAAAGCAAACACACAAAATAACAATATTTACGTGGTTCATCCTCCCAACATAAGGCTACATCCACGGGCATACTATCTTTCACTATCAATAATAAATAAATCATCATTACAAGCTCATAGCTATACTACCCATCAACCCAATTATACCCAAGAGAATCAATACTACATCAAACTGTTCATAGTAAATATATTAGTTAGTCCCTCTCAGTCTCCTCTAGACATAACTTAATATATTTACTATTACAATATTACACCACAAAAAGTATCTTCAACTATATGGGCAAAAACTCTCTCACCAATGGACAAGAATCTCTTCCTTTTGAATTCCATGTCCTTTCTCCACCTTAAGCCAAAGCCTCTCTCCACTGCAATGGGCAAAAGCGCCTCATCAATGGGCAGAGCCAAATTCGCAGCAATTGGCAAGGCTCCTCTCTACAATGGGCGATAGCCTCACTCTATGAGCTAAAAGCCAAATAACTTTTTTTACCATTCTCCTATTTATATTGTTAATTTCCTCAATCCTAATCTGATTAGGAGTCCCACTCAATTTAAGAATAACACTAAAATAAGAGTTCTACTTTATATGGGAAATATTCATCTATCATATTAAGGAATATTTCTTCCACTCAAATTAGGAAAAGGTCTCTCGAAATCCCACTAAAATTTTGAGTCATAATTCTAACAAAGAGTAAAATTTTGAAAAATTTTAATTAAATAAAACAACTTTGAAGCCTATAAAAAATTTAAAATTATGCACTTTTATTATAGATAAATTAATAATTATTCTCGTAAAAAACATGTTAATAATGAACTCTTATTGAAGTATGCATTTTTCACTTATTAGTTTATATATAATTATTTTTAATATTAATAAATATCTAATTAGTTATGAGCAGATAATTGTTTAGAATAAGTTTTTAAAAAGTAATTTTAGAAAAAAAAATTAAATCAATGAAAATTTAAATATTTAAATAAATATACATAATTCAACATATATATATATATATATATTAAAAAATTACTTTAAAAAGATTATAATGTGCAAATTTTTCATTACAATTGCTCTAATATGCAAATTTTTTTAAAAAACATAAATTTTTTTTATTTTATTTTTCATCTTAAAGATGGAAACAGAAAATAATATAGACTATTAATATAGAAAAATATTTCAAACTGGATTCAAATATTTTTCTATTTATAAAAAATTTACTTATGAGCGTTTTAGTCTTTCTATTAATTATTTATTAAAAGAGTTATAGCCCTAATAAATTAAGTAGTGGAAATAGGTAATCACATTTTATATTTCTATAAAATATTTGAATTATATTTGTTTATGACATAATATATAAAAAATTTATAACTATTATTATAAAGAAATATATATTATAATTAGTTATTTACGTAAACGAGCTTGGATAATGAATACCCAACATACTCGACTTGAAAATATTGATAACTAATTAATTATTTTATATTTCCTTCTTAGATGCTCTGCTTTTCTTCTCAACCTTAGTTCGCTTAAGGAAATCCATGCCCTTATGGAATCTCCACAATGGATTCTCTATGATAAAGTTCACCTTTCTCCATCTCTGCAAGGCTTCCTTGAGGGATTCTTGTGTTGCACTTTAAAGTCCTTCAAAAGGATCTCTGTTCTCTTTGAGTGCTACAGGTCTGTATGTGAAACTTCTGAGAGTCTCTTTGGTTAGGGGGAAATGAGAGAAAATTAAGGAAGAGAAAAGGGAAGAAAAATTTTATAAAAATTGCGGCAAAAGTAAAATGGACAAAAAATTTTACTAGTATTTAGACTTGAATAAATGATTTTTAATGCTCATCAAAATGCTCACCACTTCCAAAATGTAAGAAAATCGTTTTAAAATCCCTTGTAGGGTACTTAATGAGTTATCGGTAGGTGAAGTTCGGTAGTTCATTAAGTATTCTACGGGATCATGTTATGCCTTACGGAGGGATAAGGTGTGACATGTTTTAGTGGTATCAGAGCATGGTTTTTCAATAAATTTTGACTATGTGTATGAACATTTTATTGATAAGTACAACTACTCAAGTTTCTTAAATTGATACATATGACGTATTTACATCATGAATATGCACTAACGGAGGTCAACCTCCTTGTGTTTAATCTCAGGAAGTAGAAAATTTGAGAAAACGGAATGGATGGAGGAGATCATTCCGAAGAACAATCTGTTGAGGCTGAGGTTCAAGAGGAAGCCCTAGCACTCCAGAATGTGAGTGGGTCAGCCACTCCAGCTTCTGCTCCAGCACCGCAGTTTCCTGCTCAATTTATGCAGCAGATGGCTGCCTTCTTTCAGCAAATGGCGGGTAATATGCCACCCCAAGCTCAGATGGCAGTACCTGTAGCACAACCACAACCCTCAGCTCGGCAGTACGAAAAATTGATGAAATTTGGGGCCACCGAGTTTAAAGGCACTGTGGATCCACTGGAGGCAGAACAGTGGTTGGAAAGAATGGAACGAGTTTTCAGAAAACTGCAGTGTACGGAAGAGATGAAGTTCAAGTATTCTATTTCCTTGTTACAAGGGGATGCATATGAATGGAAGAAGACCATCCCCCACAGCCTGGTTGAGCCGCCTGTGCTGACATGGATAGACTTCCTGAGGGAGTTCCGACAGAAATGGGTTCCCGATGCATATGTGGACATGAAGTTGCAAGAATTCTTGAGTTTGAAACAAGGGAACCGAACTGTAGCAGAATATGAGAGAGATTTCTCAAGACTAAGCCACTATGCTGGAAGCTTAGTCTCCACCCCCAGAGACAGATGCAAGAGGTTTGAGTTCGGGGGCTAAAGCAGAGTCTGAGGATGCAAGTTGTGGGTTTCAAACATCAGAATTTTGCTGAATTGATCTCACAAGCCTTGGAATTAGAAAGGATAGAATCCGAAGGGGCAGTGAAGAAGGGTTCACAAGAGAAAGAGAAGGCTAAAAAGACTACTGGACAAGCGTCTGAAAGTGGTTCTGGCAAGAGGAAATAGTTTGGGGGATCTAGCTCCCGTAGAGGCAGAGGTAGATTTTCTGGCCAAAGACCACCTCGGTCTGGTCAGCCGACCCAACAAGCTTATCGAGGATCTCTATCGGTCCGGCAGTGTGAAACGTGTGGTAGAACTCATGGTGGGGTTTGTTTCAAGGCTACTGGTGCATGTTTTAACTGTGGAGGAAGCGGACATTTCGCTAAGGATTGCACTAGTCCGCGCTGGTCTGGATCTTTTGCCACATCTGAAGGTTCAACCCAAATCGCTGCACCCAGAGGGTCACAGTCAGCTACTAGAGGCAGAGGCAGAGGTAGGGGTCCTGGTAACACCCCTGGAAGTCAGAGCACTATTAACGGCCCGGCATCGGTGGCGCACCATCGAGTGTATACCATGCGTCGGAGGAAGAGGTCAAACATCAGATGTTGTAGCTGGTATTTTCTCCATCCTTGACCAAGATGTGTATGTGTTATTTGATCCTGGCTCCACACATTCATATGTTAGTGCTAGTGTGATGTGCTCTACTGCTATTCAGTGTGTACCAATGGACTATGATGTGCTAGTAACTAGTCCATTAGGCTAGGAGGTCAGGGTAAATAGGCTATATAGGGACTGTCCTTTGGTGATCCAAGGACATACTTTTCTATCTGATTTAATTGAAATGCCCTTCAAAGATTATGACATTATCTTGGGCATGGATTGGTTAGCTGAGCATCATGCCATGATTGGTATGGAGATCAAGATCACTTTTAGTCTCCTCGGTATGGTGATGTAGTAATACATGGGGAGAGCGTTATTGCCTTCAAACATCATTTCAATTTGACCGCCAGGAAAATGATTAGAAAAGGATGTGAGGCGTACTTGGCACATGTGATAGACACCCAAGTGGGGAGTCCAACATTGGAGGACATTCCTACTGTATGTGACTTTCCGGATGTATTTCCTGAAGAATTGCCAGGATTACCTCCAGAAAGAGAAGTGCAGTTTGAAATTGATGTTATGCCTGGTGTGGACCCAGTCTCCATAACACCATACAGAATGGCACCAGCAGAACTAAAAGAATTGAAAGTGCAGTTGCAAGAGTTGCTTGATAAGGGCTTCATCCGCCCTAGTGTGTCACCTTGGGGAGCACCAGTGTTGTTTGTAAAGAAGAAAGATGGCACTCTCCGTTTGTGTATTGATTATCGGCAGTTGAATAAGGTGACAATAAAGAACAGATACCCATTGCCCCGCATCGATGACTTATTTGACCAGTTGAGAGGTGCAGCTGTATTCTCTAAAATTGACCTGAGGTCAGGCTATTATCAGTTGAGGGTACAAGAGCAGAGTATTTCTAAAACTGCCTTCAGAACCCGCTATGGCCATTATGAGTTCTTAGTCATGCCATTTGGGTTAACTAATGCTCCGGCTGCTTTTATGGATTTGATGAACACTATCTTCAGACCATACCTCGATCAGTTTGTTGTGGTATTTATCGATGATATATTGGTTTATTCGAGGAATGCAGAAGAGCATGATAGACATCTGTGGATTGTACTGCAGACTTTGAGGGAGAAACAGCTATACGCCAAATTGTCAAAATGTGAATTTTGGCTGAAGGAGATATCCTTTTTGGGGCACATAGTATCAGCAAAGGGTATTAAGGTAGATCCTAGCAAGATTGAAGCTGTCCTTAATTGGAAGCCACCCAGAAATGTCACAGAGATTCGCAGTTTTCTGGGGTTAGCTGGATACTACCGTCGATTTGTGAAGGGATTCTCCATGTTGGCATCTCCATTGACTAAGCTACTTAGAAAGGATGTGAAATTTCAAAGGATGACAAATGCCAAAGAAAGTTTTGATGAATTGAAAAGATGTTTGACAGAGGCTCCAGTCCTGACTTTACCCACACCGGGTAAAGAATATACAGTTTACAGCGATGCTTCTCACAACGGGTTAGGTTGTGTGTTGATGCAAGATCGAAATGTCATTGCCTATGCATCACGCCAGCTAAAACCGCATGAGAGGAATTATCCGACACATGATTTGGAGCTTGCAGCTATCGTGTTTGCTCTTAAGATCTGGAGACATTATTTGTATGGAGAGAAGTGTTACATCTACACAGATCATAAGAGTTTGAAGTATTTGGGAACCCAAAAAGAGTTGAATTTGAGACAGAGGAGATGGTTAGAGTTGATAAAAGACAATGATT
The DNA here is from genome assembly GCF_030052815.1 of Hevea brasiliensis. Lineage (NCBI taxonomy): Eukaryota > Viridiplantae > Streptophyta > Magnoliopsida > Malpighiales > Euphorbiaceae > Hevea > Hevea brasiliensis. The sequence goes on from NC_079495.1 coordinate 12,066,700, forward strand.
GTCTGATAGACTATCAGCCAGGAAAAGCTAATGTTGTGGCTGACGCCCTAAGTCGCAAGACTATGGCAAGTCTACAAGTTACTCCTTTGTCTTTGATACATGAGTTGAGATCATTACATGCCAGTTTAGAGATTAATGATGAGGAGCAGACAGCAGTTGCATGGCATGTACAGCCAGTGTTAATTGATCAGATTAGAATGGCTGCTCAGAATGATAAGAAGTATCAGAAGCTGATGGAAGAAGTCCAGCAGAGTAAGAAACCAGAGTTCTCAATCAGAGATGATGGTTTACTGCTACACCAAGGCAGAATGTGTGTTCCTAATGATGCTGAATTGAGGCAGATCATTTTGAAGGAAGTACATGAGTCTCCTTTTGCTATGCACCCTGGTGGTACAAAAATGTATAGAGGGCTAAAGGAGCATTACTGGTGGATGGGTATGAAGAGAGATGTGGCAAAGTTTGTATCAAAATGCCTAACTTGTCAGCAAGTAAAGGCAGAGCATCAAGTACCAACTGGGTTGTTACATCCACTACCAGTGCCAGAATGGAAATGGGAAAGAATAACAATGGATTTTGTGATGGGACTTCCGAGAACACAGAAGAGTCATGATGCAGTATGGGTCATTGTCGACAGACTAACTAAGTCTGCTCATTTTCTGCCTATTCGGATGGACTACAGTTTAGAAAGATTGGCCAAGTTATACATCGATGAGATTGTGAGACTGCATGGAGTGCCAGTATCCATTGTATCAGACAGAGATCCTAGGTTCACTTCTAGATTCTGGGTTAGTCTTCAGAGAGCCCTAGGAACTAGATTGAACTTCAGTACGGCATTCCACCCACAGACAGATGGCCAATCTGAGAGGGTGATTCAGATTTTGGAGGACATGCTACGGGCTTGTGTGATTGAGTTTGAGGGTAGTTGGGATACACACTTGCCTTTGATTGAGTTTGCTTACAACAACAGCTACCAATCAAGCATTGGGATGCCTCCATATGAAGCTTTGTATGGAAGAAAATGTAGAATCCCGTTGTGTTGGGATGACGTGGGTGAAAGAAAAATGATTGGACCCGAAATAGTTCAACAGACTGAAGAGAAAATCAGGGTGATCAGAGATCGACTTAAATCTGCATCAGACCGTCAGAAGTCCTATATTGATTTGAAAAGAAGGGATATTGAGTATGCAGTGGGTGAGAAAATTTTCCTCAAGGTTTCTCCTTGGAAGAGGATTATGAGATTCGGCAGGAAGGGGAAACTAAGTCCTCGTTTTATCGGGCCATATGAGGTATTGGAAAGAGTGGGTCCTTTGGCATATCGTTTGGCACTACCTCCAGAGTTGGAAAAGATACATAATGTCTTCCATGTGTCTATGTTGAGGAGGTATCGATCAAACCCATCTCATGTACTACCAGTAGAGGAAATTGAAGTAAATCCAGACCTCACATATGAAGAAGAACCCATAAAGATTCTGGCTTATGAGGTGAAGCAGCTACGGAACAAGCAGATACCATTGGTAAAAGTGCTGTGGAACCATCACTCAGGCCAGGAGGCTACTTGGGAACGAGAGGAGGACATGAGGAGACAACATCCACAGCTGTTCAGAGATTGATACCAGGTAAAATTTCGAGACGAAATTTATTTAAGGGGGAGAGAATTGTAACACCCCTATTGGTATAGCTTGGTATATTTCACTGTTCCGGTGACCGGTGTCGGTCCGGACAATTAATGGGATTAGGGCCACACTTAAGACAACTTGAGAAGTCATAAACACAAATAATTAGTAATGTTTAATTAGTTAACTATAAATAAGAAAAACAGAACATAAGAGGTTAAACGAGCCGAGAGTCACAGCGATGGGTGACCTCCTCGGGAACGACTGCGAAGTCATTTTAAACTCAAATTTCGAACCGTAAAAAGTGACGCTGCGGTCCTTAAGACCCTTATAGACACAGTGGAAAAGAGAAAATCACGAAAAAGAACTGTTAAGCCAGTCAAATAATTAGGTCAGGGAGTCGGAAGAAATATTGGATTATTTGCAAACCGGGGTGAACCGGCGAAGGGCAATTTGGTCAATTGACCCCGAGAGCTGACTCCTGACCTAACTGTCTAATAAAATCGGAGAAAAGAAAATTTCAGAATCGGGAATTAAATTAAAGAACTAATAGAAAAAAATAAATAGAAAAAAAAGGAAAAAGATGGAAAAGTCAAAGTTGATGACATCATGAATGATGTCATAAACAAATTAATTAAGTGAATTATTAAATTAGAATTTATGGTCTTCCAAAGCAAAATAAATAAAAGGAAATAAAAGAAAAAAAAATTAGAAAAAAATTCTTCATCTTCTCCCTTCATTGTGCCGCCCCACTTTCCTCCATAAGTCCTCCATGAGAGCTTTTTCTTTAAGCTTACACTAAGCTCAATTTCTCCTTACCCAACCTTAATAACCCTCATAAAAACTTCATTAGAGCTTGATATTGTAACTTGGGAAGAAGACTACAAGAAGAAAGAAGGGCTAAGAGACAGATTTGAAGCTTTAAGTTGAGGTTAGTATGTTAAACTCCTTATTCTTCCATTTAAATGCATGTGTGATGATTGAAATGAGCTTAGAAATTATGAAATGAAATAAAATCATGGGAGAAGGACTAAACTGAAATTTTGGCCTGGTTGATGGGAGTATGATTGGTATGGTTTGATGTGTTTAAAGGGAATTAAAGATGTTAATAAACTTACATTAGTATGGTGTTAAGATGGAAGTGCACCAATTGTGATTTAATGAGTGAGTTAGGGTTTGAATGTTAGGGTTTGTGAACCAAATTTTGGAGAAATGCATAAATGATATCTTTGACCAATTGTGGACTGAAAAATGGTCAATAATGACCAAAGGAAATGTATGGGAATTGTTAGAATGGAAGACAAATTCGTAGGTCAATTGGTCATGCTGTTGGCAGCATGACCAAACCAAATTTGAAGGACCAAAACGGAAATTTTACAAGTCCAATTGATATGCCACCAATTGGGGATGAAAATAGACATAAAAGGGCACAATTTTCATTAAAGAACCATGCCCAAAAACTGACCAAAACTTAGTGAAACAATTGACCAAAGTGAAATGAGAGCAGTCACATCAAGATTAAATCGACCAAATGAATAGTAACTATTCATTTGGTCATAACTCGAGCTAGACAGGTCAAATTGACCTAAAATTTTACTAGTGATTAGATGAGATATAGACCTAAAACTTTTATGAAGAACACCACCCCAAATTATGCCATTAACCTAGTCAAATTATTGAGCAAAATTGAATTATTGAACCTGCAACTCTGCAGATATGCCATTGAGCAGTAAAGTTCCAATGCCTATAACTCTCTCTAGAAAACTCCGATTTAGGCGATTCTTGAACCGATGGAAACCTAAGACATAGTAGAACATTTCGTATGAAGGAAATTAGACCAAATTATGGACTTAACTTGATCAAATCATTGAATGAAGTTGGACCAAAAATCTGCCAGAACCAAAATTGCAGCATGAACAGTGCACGTGAACAGTAATTGTATTTTGGCTATAACTTGAGCTACAAAACTCCGATTGGGGTGATCCAAAAATGAGAATACACTTAAGACAATAAGGAACATTTTCTATGAAGGAAGTTTTGCCAAATTCCAACAGTAGATGGACCAATGAAACAGTGCAATTTAGAACTCCAAAACCGAAAATTGGCAATTTTGCCTAAAAGACCTAAGCTTTGAGAAAATGGCCAAAACCAACAAGTTTAGTGACCAAAATGTGGTATGTGGGTGAAGTTGGAATTCCCATACCTATTAAGCCTTAGAAAGTCAACTATTTGACTTGAATAGTATAGTGAATAGTAACCCGAAACACAAAAACTTCGTGAACGTCGAAATTAGCTCATTAAAGCTAGGTAAAAATGAAGTGAAATTTATTTTTGGATTTCTGCTTAGTTATGGTACTGAAACACTATGAAACTGTGTGTTTCAGCTGAAAAAGACTTGGAGGCTCGAAGAGACAGAGTCAAGGCTTAAAGGCGACTCACGTCAGGTCTGTGCACAGAAATTTTTATTTGAATATATGATTCTTGAAAAATTGATTTTTTTTGAGCTAGTTACGAATTGTGTTGCCATTTATAATTGTGAATATGACTTTGAAAGTTTACCACATTTCCAATAAATTATTTGAATAAATTGTTTTGAATTGATTTTGTGTTCACACTTAGCATGACAGTATCACACTATTCCTCCTCCATTTATGGGGTTGAGATCGTTTATTTTCCTCCCTATCTGGCTTGCCAGTTGAGGTTGTAGATCGAATGAGTACTCATTAGCTAGCTAGCCACCTCCCTCATTGATTTTCATTAATGGGGTTGAGATTGCTTTGTCGTGGTGTACAACGCGGCATTGATCGGAAATTTTGTGTCATGGCTTAAGTTGTGTATGACTTTGGCAACACTGTGTTTATGAAATTGTTTGACTAAACAGTGTTTAATAGATTATTTGACAAAATGGTGTTATTATGAACTTTGATATTTGTGAAATGTGATTGAGAAATATTTAAATTGTGTTTGGCAATGAATGATTTATTTATTGTATTTTAAATTGTTATTGTGCGCCACTGAGTATTTTATACTCAGCGATAGCTTATTTTGCTGTCGCAGATAAGAGCAAGGAAAAAGCAGCAGAGTGAGCTGCTACTGAGTTGAAGATCACATCAAGCTTTTGTACGGGTATTATTTTATACCCTTGTAGATAATTTTGATGTAAATATGAAAATGTTATATGTATCAATGTAGTTGAGTAGTTGAAAATAAATTGTAATAATATGATTTTGGATTTTCTACTGTAATTTAATATTTGTACATATGAATTCCCTACTTTATGTTTTGTTAATGAAGATATTAAATATTTTGGGATGAGAAATCTTGATTTGTATTGTGAAATTATTTGAAGTGCCTTGAATTGAGTTGATTTGAGAATTATTGGTGGTTGGGAGTTGTGAAACATTTTGGGAGTGTTTTTCTCAGGTAATTGAAGAACGGTTTTCTCCAAAAACAAACAGAACTCTGTCAAAAATTTTATAAAAATTGCGGCAAAAGTAAAATGGACAAAAATTTTTACTGGTATTTAGACTTGAATAAATGATTTTTAATGCTCATCAAAATGCTCACCACTTCCAAAATGTAAGAAAATCGTTTTAAAATCCCTTGTAGGGTACTTAATGAGTTATCGGTAGGTGAAGTTCAGTAGTTCATTAAGTATTCTACGGGATCATGTTATGCCTTACGGAGGGGTAAGGTGTGACATGTTTTAGTGATGCAAAATTTAAAATGGGCAAAATTTTTTACTAGTATTTAAACTTGAATAAATGGTTTTTAATTCCCACTAAAATGCTCACCACTTCCAAAATGTAAGAAAATTGTTTTAAAATCCCTTGTAGAGTACTTAATGAGTTATCGGTATGTGAAGTTCGGTAGTTCATTAAGTATTCTATGGGATCATGTTATGCCTTACGGAGGGGTAAGGTGTGACACAACAGCCCACATGTTAATTGATGAGACATAACAACTGTAACACATCATAAAACCAAAAGTCACAAGTGAAATTCCTAAAATCTTACACAAAAGAATCAATCTTTTCTCTAGAAAAAAAAAATCATCAAGCTTAACCATTGATAACGAGTATGATGATCATGTTATAAAAGGAAGAGAAGATACTCAAGCTTAGGAGGAGAATCGGTAAACAGTGAAATAGTGGAGAAGCATTTGAGCAAAGGTAACCAATTTAACCCATACTTAAACTATGATTTTTTATTTACATATGGGTCTATATGCTTTATTAGTTTGACTGTAACAATTATTTATTAAGGCAAATGCTTGAGAAGTAATGTTTGTTGGTCTTTAAATAGTAATGGGTTAAAGGGAATCTGTGACATAACCCTAGTTTCTTATGTCTATGGGGAACTAGGTAAGAGTGGTCCAACTTTGTCTTTCTGTGCATAATTGATCTTAACATTACAAAATTGGTGCTTAATAACAATGATATTATATTTGCATTTGTGAAATCACAACTTACAGCTTTGAAGTCTCCCGTAAGGCGTGGAATAAGTCTTTTCCTTAGCAAGAACACTTACTAGGGTTTTGCATCATTGTTTTCCCTAGTGTGGTCATGTTTTCTTGGTTGTTTTTCCTTTGTTGATTATGATTGCAATTAGTTTTTCTCTGTTTCTCTTGTTTATGTGATTGTTTTTCCTGGTACATTGTAGGGTTGGGATGGAAAATAACTTAGAACATCTTTTGGAGAGGTTTATACTCACTAATAAGGAGGTAATGATAGTTGATGTCAATGACACTCTACATGTAATGCCCGACTCTAACCACTAGAGGAATTGTCCGCTTTGGCCCATCCCATCCTGAGCCTCACGATTTTGTCCCATAGGTGGAATGGAGAACTTCCTATAAGGTCACCCATCCTAGGATTTCTCTCAAGCGAGTACGCTTAACCCCAGAGTTCTTCCAACTCTCCGGGCCATTCCACCAAAAGGCACCTCTAGTGATTAGTTTTCCCTATTTCAATGTATGATTCGATTCATTCCTGTGCCCCGTATTCCACTACCCTAGGTAGTCTCGCCATCCTAGAAGCCTACTGGGAGTTTACTCTCTTATGCCACTCCCCACCCTCATCGAACCGCTTTCCCGTGTCAGGTTGTCACACCACACCTTGTTGCTAAGTCTAAATGTTGCCTTATTTGGTTGTTGGTCCCCCTGAAGCCTATAACCATCAATGGCCTTTCATAAGCAATGCATGGAGCTTAACAGTTAAGTTGAAAGTTTACAATTTAAGCAATCAATGGGGGTCATTTTGTTATGGAATTTGAGACCAAGTGTGACCGTGATCGTGTTTTTAGGTGTGAATCATGGCATTTTAATCGACAACTAGTTTTGTTGAAGAAATTATTGAGCTCAGAGCAACTTATGGAGGTGGTCCTGAATGTTGCTTCCTTTTAAGTTCATGTAGGCAACTTACCTTTCAATTATCACAGTCTTCAATCTATTACTCGTGAGGTGTCGATAATAAGGGTTGTTCAATTAATATTGATGATTTGTTAAAATGGGGATAACCAGTTCAAGTTAGGGTTTCGATGGATGTTTTTAACCATTGAAAAATGGAGTTATAGTTAATAATGGTTCGGGTATAAATGTGTGTGTGTATTTTTGATATAAAGGACTGCTAAATTTTTGCTATGGTTGTGGCTTGCTTGATGATTTTATAAATGATTATGAGATTGGTTGTTCAACGGGTGATGGTGAAGCATTGTCATATACCATATGGCCCTTATCTTTGAGCTTCTCCATTCTTGCGATGCTATTTTACGATGGGTATTCAAGAAGGTCTTAATGGTTTTGGAAGAAGTGGCAAGTCTAGTTCAAGTGCTTTTTTTGCTCACTGAAAACTTATTTTTTAGGATCTCTTAATGCTTCCACTGGTGGTAGTGTTATGGGTAGAGAAGGTAGTGGTGATAATGAAATAAATATTGAATTGATAATGAAATAATTATTGAATTGATAGACCATGCAAATTTATTTGGTACAAGGGATAATTGTTTTCAAAGCTATGATTCACTAATAGCGAATGGGAATAAGTTAGTTGTTATTTCTTCATAAGCTATTGATGTTCCAATGCATGTTGTGGATAGTAGTCCTGCTAAATGCTTACCTCAAGCAATCGATTAAATGGTTTTTTCTATGGTCTCAATTACTTTGGGTCTTCAACAAGAAAATTGTCATGATGATGTTTGTAACATTCCATAAGTTTGTAAGGAGAGTGATTCTTCACTCCAAGACCTAAAAATGAGGCAAAAATGAATCATATTCCCACATCAGAAGGAGAATAGGAAGTTAAGGTACTTATAAGAGGAGGGGCCACTTTATTGGATACTATGGTTTTAGACCTTAAAGAAAGGGCCCAAGTGGGCAATAGGTACAATTCTATCCAATTTGACCGAGCCATCATAATGTTTTTAAGCAAACTGGTGCTAAATTTGTTTCTAGTAAGGCAATAGGTCATGGCAAGCAAGTTTGGTGTCGATAAAATAATAAAGCTTCTTTGCAAGTTGGTGAGACTTCTTTAGGCAATCTCTTTAGCAACGGTTATAATAAGAAAGGCTTACAACTACAAGATGTTAAGATGGTGTTCACTCTAAATGTTGGATTTTATGTGAAAAAATGCCAATAGTGGATGTCGTCTCTCTTTCAACAAATGTTCAAATGGTGACTACGGAGTAGCACTGCTAGTAAGCGTGAAAACTTTAAGTTGCAACCTCTGAGGCCTAGGTAATCCCTCAAAGGTTCAAGATCTAAGACAGCTAGTTCATCGTCACTGTCCAAAAATTTGCTTCCTAGTTAAGACTCGTCTTTTTTCTTTATAATTTTTATTTTTATAAAGATTTTTTTGTTAGTTTATTTTTTTTTAAATGGATTATGTTGGTAAATCTGGTGGTATTGTTATTATGTAGAATAACAAATGTGATCTTCAAATTTGCTGTTATTCCTCACGTCACATAGGTTTACTTGTAGATAATGGTTTAGGTTCTAAATGAAATAGGTCAAGCATCTATGGTGGGTCCAAAATGGGTAACAAGTATGTACATGGAATTTGATGCTCTAATTTACACTCGTCTTCAAATTTACCTTAGGTTATTTTTAGAGATTTTTTCACTTTTCATAAATTCCTTATCCTAGCTAATGAGATCCAAATCTAAATTTTTACCATTGAGATGTTTCTAGCTAACCTAAAATTAATTTTAATAACTACTAATTATTAAATATTAAAAGAGATAAAAATAATTCTCAAAATAGAGAAGTTATAAAGTTCTTCCTATGATGTGTTATGTGTAATCATAATTAAGATTTTTTTTTTTAATATAAGGAATGGAAAAAGAGTGGTAGTTCACTCATAGATTAAAGATAAGTTATGTAGCATCTTTGAAAATTGGTGAATTAATGGAGGAGGGATACATAAAGGTAAAGAGAGATAAGTGAGTTAAGTACTCTTTTTTGGAAATGGGTGAATTAATGGAGAGTAAAGGTACATAAGAGTAAACCTTACCCTCCTTTATTTATTAAATCCTAATTTTTTTTTATACTCTAAATTGGGGTGTAATGAGGGGTAAGAAAGGAGAAGTGAGAGTTATGACTATTTTTATTTCTATACCCCTTAAGTTTATCCTTCCTTCACCTCTTTCTGAATATAAAAAATATCTATTATCTTTATTTACCTTTCTATTAATTCACTCCTTTCCAAAAATGAAATTTTTTTATTGTAACCCTCCTCACCCTTCCTCTTTATTACTCTTTCTTACCCTTCCATTACTAACCCTTTCCTCACCCATCTAATCAAACTCTAAAGAAGGGGATGATCAAAGAAAGGTGGGTTGCCAACACTTAGGGACAAAGTCAATTGAAAATTAGAAAATTTGGACACCTGAATTTATCATGTAGCTCATTCATTGATATTTCTTCACAATCAAGATAAGCACCAATAAAAACATCCTTAAATTATTGGTTAAGTAGGTAAAGATAATAGCCTTTTTTATTATTAATCAAGATTTAATTTTGTTGAGATGCACTTCAGGTTGAGGATAGCAAATTGGGCATTTTTGATTTTTCAATACGATCAAACCCAATTAAAATGAGTTCAAGTAATATATAATCGGATATAGAATGAGTTCAAGTTTAGAAAATAGTGCTCGTGTTGGGTTTTAATTGAGTTTGAATTTTATGTGTTGGGTATCCATTATCTGAAATCGTTTATATAAATAAGTAAATATAAAATATATATTTTTATAATAGTATTTATAATTTTTTAATAAAAAATATATTTTATACAAATTATTAATTAAAATATATAAAGTTAAATGGGTTGGGATATCATTTAGCTAATAATAATCAGGTTTGAGATGAATTCAAGTAATTTATAATAAATTTTAATCGAATTCAGAACATTTTTAGATATTCAAGTAATTCAACTAATCGAATTCTGAAAAAGTAATTTTTATAAATATTCTAGCCATTATCATCCCTACTCCCGGATAATTTATCTTACATGCGCTAATCCAATGTGAAGGAGGAAGCTTTTAAAATTGTCCAATGAAAAAAATTAAGTATCAATCCATGAAAACTAACTAAAAAATCCATAACTGTGTGTCTTTATATATATATATATATATATATATATATATATATAAGAAGCATTTTTAAAGTTCAATTGAAATCGGGAATTCTCCAGTAGTTTAATAGTCAAATATCTATTTGGTAATATAAAATTTGCAAGATTTATAGTAATATACGAAATTTCAAATTTTTTTGAAATATCAAGGAATTCCCATCTCCCATTCTACGGTTGAATGAAAGATTATCTTTCAAATCGGGTGTCATTATGTTAAACGTTTCCCATTAATGACAATTTCATCACTCAAACCTGCGTTCAAGCGTGAGACACAAGTGTATTAATACTACTATTTGGCCAATCCTTCATAGGTCCAAATTTCAGATTTTGATAGACAATAATTTCTATAAACTTTTGGCGCCTTAAAACTAAAGTTTCTAATAATTTTGCCTTTGCGTATTTAATAAGATATATAACCAATCAGATTTAAATCTTAATATTTCCATCATGATATTGTTTTATTAAGATTCTGCTGTTTCATAGAAAATATTTTTTTTATTTTTTAGTATTTGATGCATTAAGGAAAATGAATCAATGAAATTATCAAAAGAAAAATTAGATCATTTTTAAGAAAAATTACTTTCTCTTTTTAAAAGAGAAAGTCATTTTTTATTTTGTAATATTATTAAATTATGAAAACACTTAAATATACATGAAATAAATGCATATTATTAGTTTAATATTGTAATCAAATAATAAAAAATATTTTTACAAAAAATATTTTTTTTAAAAATATATTTCATAAAAAAATTTTCTATACATAAATTATTTTTCACAGAATAAGCAGAGTATAAATTATATGCAACTCTTCTAAATTAATATTCACATATGTATTCCAATCTTCTTCTTGCTTACTCTTGAACTGTTAGAATCTTGCATATTTTCGGTGTTATAGATTTGGAGAGCCCATATAGTCGTCTCCAACTCTTTTTTATAGGTCTTATGAAAGAACACACTCATGAGTTTGATGCCACATCTAATCCAATACTTTTAAGCAATAGATCTATGAGTCATTCCCACTTATATGTCTCATATTCATCGCATCTTATTTTTTCTATATTTTTTCGATGTGTGAATTCCACACTTACACATTTCCAACTTTAAAAAAGCAAATTTCTCAGCTGATTAGCTTGCAGGTCATGCTTCGACACTTTTTATCAGTGTACAATTCTATTGATTAAAAAAAAAATTATGGTTTGATCTCAAAATTAGAATATTGGAAAAAGAAATTATAATTTTTTATTAATTGACTTTTATTGAAATTTTAATCTATAATTTTAGACTTGAAGATGACTATAATATTATAATAAATTTCTTTTTATTAAATATTAATTCAAATTCAAATTTAAAACTTCATAATTATGGAAACGACATAAAACGAAGGACTTGGTACCATAATTTAATTGACTTGAGGATTATTTATAAATTAGTTTCGTTTAAAAGAATAATTAAATATAAATATATTCTTTTTCAATTTCGTTTGATTAAGCTTTAAAAGAATATTTAAATATAAATATATTGTTTTTTTTAGTTTAGGTTGATTAAGGTTTGAATTTAAAAGAAAGTCCAATTCAACAAAAAACATTTGAGTAGTTGAAATACAAGTGGCCATGTTTGAAATCATAAGTGGTTGGAATGGAAAGTTGAAAAAGAAGGTTCCCACTTTTCTTCTCATTCAAAGCCATCCACATAATATATATATATATATATATATATATATATATATATATATATATATACATCATCATCGTTTTCTTGCACTATTAATTTTGTGAAAAACGACTCGAATCTGATCCTATCACGTGAGTGATAAGCCTTAATCATTGAATCAAATTAAATTAAACATATTTTTTAATATACAATTAAATAGTTTTTTTTCTTAAAAAAAATTAGCCACTAATGAAATGCTATTTTAATACTTTTTAGGTACAGTTGATATAAATTATTATATTTATGTAATATATATATATATATATATATATATATATATATATATATATATATATATATATATATATATAGAATAAACTATTATAGTTATATAAATATTTATATAAATAAAGTTATTATAAATTATTATTAATTTAAATTATGAAAATTTATTTGAATAATTTAATTATAATTATTTTATTTTAAGGAATTATTATTTTAATTTTAAGTATTATCATTATTTGCAAGCGACTAATATAATTTGATTATGTTAAAATTATGCCAAAAGATTTTATTACTCTTGTAATCCTATTAAATTTACCGAGTTTACTCATTTTCTCTCTTTCTCCTCTTAATTACTTCAAAATTATTTATTTTAAATATATTAGGTCAATATAAAAGAGTATATATCTCTAAAATCGTCATAAAAAATAAGACTAATCGCAATATAGAATATCTATTTGGTAATATAAAATTTGCAAGATTTTGACATATAGAATATACAAAATTTCATATCTTGAAATATAATAATTTATATAAACCTTTTGCACCTAAAAACTAAATTTTCTACTAATTTTGCCTTTGTTTATGCAACAAGATATATAACCAATCACATTTGAATCTTAATACCCACTTATATTCTTACCATTAAATTAAGTTACTAAAGTTTAATTTACCTTAAATCATAATGTTTAATTAAATTTTATATGCAACTCTTCTAAATTAATATCCACATATAGTGTATTGTATATGTAGTGAATATAATTATTATTTTAGTTACTAATATACTATTATTAATATTTATTAGTAGATTGTAGATTAAAAAAATTTATAGTATGATCTCAAAATTAGAATATTAGAAAAAAGAAATTATAAATTATTTTATTAATTGACTTTCTTTGTAATTTTATAATTTTAGAGTTAAAGGTGATTATAACATTATGAATTTTTTTTTATTGAGTTTTAATTGAAATTCAAATTTAGACTTCATAATTATAAAAACAACTGATTAAAATATTATAATCATAAAAATACTCATTACCATAATATTATTAATTCAAAAATTATTCAGAAATTATTTTTGTTTAAAAGAATATTTAAATATAGATAAATATTTTTCTTCAATTTTGTATTTATTTCATTTAGCTTGATTAAGGCTTGAATTTAAAAGTTGGTCCAATTTCATTTTGATTCATTTGATGAGAAATTGAATATTGAAACATTAAACATTTGAGTAGTTGAAATTTTTTTTTAGAAAAAAAAAATAAAACTTTCTTACAAATTTGAAGTATAATTTTATATAAAGAAAATTTAAGATCATATATATAAATTATAATAATAATTATTTTAATTTAAATAATTTAATTATATTAATTAAATATTTAACTTGATTATTCAATGAAAATATACTTTATTATGTGATAATTTATTACTGTTCAACTTCATAATTTTTTATAAATTCATTTTAAAAATTATTAAATAAAAATTTATATTTTTCATCATCATACTCTTATTCAAATAATAAAATGAAATATCTATCAACTCTATAATGAAATGGAAAAAAAAAAATTCTCTCACAATGAGAAAATATCAAATTTTATGAAAAAGAAGGCACCAAATGTGCTTTTGAGACGGTGTAGGCTAATCAAGGCTTTTAGGTTCAGTTTTCAAATGTAGCCTTTTTCTTTAGTCAACAAGTTTTGGCAGGGCTTTAGATTGTTATTGGGTGAGAGGAGCCATCCAGCATAATCTGTGGTCCATTTTGTTCCTTGATGCCCATGGGTTCTCCAATTGCAATTCCAAACAAACACGAAAAAGAGGATTCCCTACTTTCTTTACATTCACAGCCATCCACGGCTTTGACCAAAAAAAAAATAAATAAATAAAATAAAATCCATGGAATTATATATATATATATATATATATATATATATATTCTAATATGCAACAACATAATTTTTTTTTTAAGTGAAAAATACACTTTATTATTTTGTATTATAGTACTTTTAGTATATGAAGCGTACACTTTATTTCATAAATAAAGACGTATTTTTGCATTGATAACAGTTTAAAGATAAAAAATTAACGGTGTTAATCGGTACTGATGTGACATATTGATTTCATATTTAATATCACCACCACACAAATAATTTTTATGCTTTTATTTATATTGTCACTTAAATATAAAAAAAAAGTTGGAAGTACATATCTTGAATTGTTAAAAGAAAAAAAGTTTAAGCTGCTAGAAGTGCAAAAATTTCAAAAATATAAAGGAAAAAAAGAGAGAGAGACATAAGAAAATAAAAAAAGGAAGAAGGCATAGAAGAGAGAGACAGATAGAAACATAAATGGGGAGAGAGAGAGGCATGACACTACAAAATAAAAAAGGATTAATAACTGATCGAATCGATTGCTAATCTATTAATCAATTGCTAATCGATTTAATAATTAATTCAGTTAGTTATAATGAGTCTAGTTACAAATAGTAATGGACAATCAAATCGATTGCAAATAGTAAACGATAATAAAATCAGTTGTTAAATTAATTAAATTTAAAAAAAATAAAACTTTTGGTGAAAAATATTGATTGCTAGTCTATTAATCAATTGCTAATCTATTTAGCAATTGATTTAGTCGGTTGTAATGAGCCTGGTTACAAATAGTAATGAACAATCAAATCGATTGTAAATAGTAATCGACAATAAAATTGGTTATTAAATCAATTAAATTAAAAAAAAATAAAACTTTTGGTGAAAGATATCAATTACTAGTAACAATCGATTTAGCAACTAAAATCGATTGCTAATAGCAACCGAAATATAATCAGTTACAAAAAATTTAATGTCTTTAATTTTATAATTTTGCAACCATTTTGTAAGTAGGTTGCTATTTGCAATTTCAGTTACTAATTTTAAAAGAATTAAATTTTCAAATAAAAAATAAAAATTCAAATAAATAAGTTTTTCAAAAATTACTAATAATAACTATTATAAAAATATTAACAAAAAATTAAATGTAAAAACATATTTATAAGGCAAATTACTAAAACAAAATTACCCCATACACACACACATACAGAAAAACATACATATATACATAAATACATATATACATACACACATACACATATATATATATCAAAAATATATTTGTACAAAAAATTTTATTTTATGCAAAAGAAAAATAAATTAAATAAAAAAATGAGAAAGAAAAAATAATGAAGAAAATATGTTAGAAAAGAAAATATAATAAATAAAAAATATGAGAATGAAAAAGAAGAGAGAAAAAATAAATAGTGGTTTATATAAGCGAATTAACAACTTATTGTTGGTTATTAATTTTCTTTAAAAATTGGGTGAGAATTTTTTGGGGAAAATTTTTTTAATCGATTCATAATTAGTTACAAAATTAAAAATTAGTTACTAATAGCATCCAATTTCAATTGGTTATAGAAATCGGTTGTTGTTAGCAACCAATTTGCAAATAAAAAAAATAAAAATAAAAAATATGTGAAAATTTTTTGAGGGAAAAAAATCGACTGCAAAATTAGTTACAAATAGCGACCAATTTTAATCAGTTTCAAAAATTAGTTGTTATTAGCAACCAATTCGCAAATCGATTTCAAATAAAAAAAAATTGGATAGAAATTTTTGAAGAAAAAAATCATTTGCAAAATCGGTTGCTATTAAAATTAATTGCTAATAGTAACCATTTTTAATCGGTTGCAAAAATCGGTTGCTATTAGCAACCAATTCGCAAATCGATTACTATAAAAAAAAAGAAAATAAAATAAAAAAATTGGGAGAGAATTTTTAGGGGGAAAATCGGTTATAAAAATTAATTGTTGTTAACAACCGATTCACAAATTGATTGCAAATAAAAAAAAATTAGGCAAGAATTTATGGGGTGAAAAAATTTAGCAACCAATTTGCAATTAATTGCAAAAATTGATTGCTATTAGCAACCGACAAGGAATCGGTTACAAATAACAATCAATTACAAATTGGTTGCTAATTTTTGTAACTGATTGCAAATCGGTTGCTAACACTATAACCAATTAAAATAATTATTTAAATTAGCAATCAATTCCCTAAATTTGTTGTTATTAGTAACTAATTTTAAAATTGATTGTTATTAATAACATATTTTAGCAACCGATTTCTTAATCTATTGCTAATACCAATCGATTTTAAAATTGATTACTAATTATATATTTAAGGTTTTTTTAATATCAATTAGCAACCGATTTAGCAACCAATTATAAATTAATTGTTATTAGTAACTGATTTTAGCAACCAATTATAAATCGGTTGCTAATAATAACCGATTCTTGAATCGGTTGCTAAATTTTTTTAAAATTTATTATTTTACTAAAAAAACCGAAATCATAAATCGATTATAAAATTAATTGCTAACAGCAACCGATTTTAGTTAGTTACAAAACTTATTGTTGTTTGTAGTGTGAGAGAGAGAAATGGAGCAGGAGAGATAAAAAGAGAGAGACACATTGAGAGAGAGAGATAGGAAAGGAAACATTGGAGAGTCAGTCTCTCTCTTAGATTTTTAGGAAAAATTACAAAAAGTACCCTATTATTTTGCACAATTTTTATTTCAGATTTTGAGGTTCACTTTGTGAAAAATAATACTTATATTTACGTGTTGTTAGTAAATGAAGTCATTTTTACTTGACGCGTTTAACTTGGCTAATGTGGCATGAAAATTTATTTTAAAAATATGGAGAAATTATTTAAAAATTATGAAAATTAAAAGAAAAAAAAAAAGAAGGCATATTACAGAAAATGTCATCTACCTCTGGCCCAACTCGATGGTCATGACTTCCAAAAGCCTAAAATTGAATAGAGCCATAACTCAAAAGTTGTACTGCTAAACGCTTAAGAAGTAAGGAGGAGCTATTTGGTTAAAGACTAGATAAGGAAGCTTAAAGATGTTGTTTATGTAGTTGACAATTTGGATAGAACTATAAACGAACCAAACTATTCGTGAGCTGCTCGATGTTCAGTTCAATAAAAGTTTAGCTTCATTCGGCTCATTTAGAAAATGAGCTGAGCTCGAACTTGATTTTTAGACTCATTTAATAAACAAACAGAGCTCGAACTTAATAGTATTTAGTTTGTTAAGACTAGCAAGTCAACTTGTTTACATGCTCCTGAGCAGACTCATTAAATAGGTTCGTGAACATGCTCGTTTATTAAAAAAAAATATTTATATTAGTTATTGTATTTCATTATATTATAAACCTTTATTATTTTATTTAAAAATAATTTAAAAATAATATATTGTTTAAAATTATGATATAATTGATTTATAAAATATACTTTTTTAAAAATAGTTATGTGTAATTTAAATTTAATTATTTATGAAAATTAAGTTATTTTTTTATATAAAAACTAATTAAAATTACGTAGTTGAACTTTATAACTATAAATATAAAACTCACTCAATAAATTAGTTGAGTTACGTCATACTCATTTGAAAAAAAGTTCTGTTTGGCTTGAGTTATTTAATGTTCGTTTTCTAAACAAGTCAAGATTTGGCTCGAGTTCAATACAAGCTGAGTTTGAGTGAGGCTCAAGTTAGAAATAATTTTGATGAACTGACTCTAAACTCTTTAAAACTCGGCTTAACTCAATTTATTTACACTTCTATTGTTGAACACATTTGCATTGTTATTTTTTTTTTTTTATTCTCATCTTCATGAGAAAAACAATGCACAATATAGTATTTGTAATGCTTTATGGAGAAACTTTTTGTTATGCTTTTAGAACTTATTTAATAGGTGCAAAAAGAAATTGAAGTATTTGTTGTTTCTTTTGCTTCTTGAAAAAAAAGTAGGTTGCTCCTGAAACCTAAATATCTCAACAATATTTTATGTATTTTATGATGGTTAATAATGACTTCACTCCTATCTTCTCCTACACCACAAGCATGATGAAACAAGCTATTGCTAATAATGAAATGATCATGCAAAATGTTGTATTATGGATATTAGCTCTTTAACTATTTTGTATTTTTTTAAATTACAATTTAGTTTATGTTTTTTAAAGAAATTAATTTTTTTATTTTATATTTTAAAAAATATATTATTCAATCTCTGTATTTTATTTTCGTTAAATTATTTAGTCATTTCATTAATTTTTTTTCATTTATCAATGCTGGTCAAACTACTATTTAGTCCTCCTATTTTAGTAAAACTTATTAGCTAGTTCATCTATTTTGAAAAACACATTAGTTAGTCTTCATTATTTGATTATATATTTTTTAAATCTAAACTATCCTAATCATCCCTCCCTTATTTTTCCCCTTTACTTTTATCTTCACATATTTTTTCTTCTCTACGCCCGTTCCCTTCTCCCCTTCATTCTCTTTTTATTTTCATCTTTGATAAAAATGATACAAACTGTCTACATGTTTTTTTTTCTCTTCTGCACCTATGTCTTTCTTTCCCTCATTCTCTCTTTATTGTCATTTTGTTTGATAAAAATGATACAAGTTGTTTATAGATAAAGGTTAATCAGTTTCTCTATATCCTTAAGTAATCAAGAAAAATTGTTTCCTAGTAAAGAAAATACAAAATGATGTCCAAGAAATTAAATGAATATACTTAAACAATTACAAAAAAATAAGATGTAAATTCAGATTTAATCTCCACATAACAAATTAAAATTTCCTTTTTTTTATCAAGAATATATTTTTTAAAGTATATAAACGAACTAATTAGTTTCACTAAAATAGAGAGACTAAATAATAATATATTTTAAAATACAGATTTCAATTAATTAGTTTCTTTAAAATGAAGGGATTAAAATAAAAAAATTAAATAGTAATTTAATTAGTATTGACTAACGAAAAATTAACAAATAAACTAAATAATTTAATAAAAATAAAACATATAAACTAAATAATATATTTTTCAAATATATAATCAAATTGTTAATTTTATAAAAATATATAAATTAAACTAATAATTTTCCTTTTCTTGACTTTATTTAAGCATGAGTTGCCTAGAGCTACTTGTAGAAGCAGGGGTAGTGCTACGTTGTAGGTAGGAGGCTGTGGTCCCTAAAAGTTTTCAAAATAATAATTCTACCTATAACTTAGTTTAAGCTCGCTATGAGAAGTTTAATGCTTTCTGAATCAAAACAATATTGACAGCCTTGGCAACTTGGTCATCAACACCTTCATCTTCTTCACCAATGTCTACATCAATTGCTCCTTGAACAACCCACTTTCCCTCAACTTCCCACATGCCATTCATGATTTCCTTGTATGGGAATGAGTTGGAGAGAAGCTCATCACCTATAAGAAAATCTTGATAAATGAGCATAATTATAAATTTTATAGAGGAAGCAAAAATTAGCTCTTTGTATTCTAGTAATATTAAAAGTTATTTTAAAATAATTAAAAATTATTTTTACATGCCATGTTAGCTAAATTAAAACGCGTTAGACAAAATGACGTCGTTTAGGTGTAAATATATAATATGTTACTTTATTACAAAGATAAATTACAATTCTAGAAGTGAAATTGTACATATTTTTTTTATATATATTTTTTTAAAAAGTGACTAGTTACTAAATTTTTAATAGTAAATTATAATTTAATCTTTAATATTTAAAAAAAAAACTTACTAGTAATTTAGCTTTTAAAATTTTACAAAATCTATAATTTCGTTTCTATCATTATAATTCTATTAAATAAAAGTTAATTTTAGTAAAAATAACTAAAATATTCTTATTTTTATTTTTAATTTGAAAATAATTTAATTCTTAAAGTTTTATTTTCTTAACAATTTAATCCCTAAGGTTTTGTTTTGTTAATAATTTAGTCCCTATATTTTTAAAATGTGGATCCTATTAAATTGAAAATTTTATATTTAGATTATTAAAATATGGATTAATTATTGTAAGGTCTTTAAAAATTTTGATTAATTATAAAATTATTCATATATTTTATAAATTAATTCTTAAATATTATAACAATTTATAAATAAGCCCTTATAATTTTATAAAATTCTATTTATGTTATTATTATTTTAATAATATATAAGTAATTTTATATATATATATATATATATATATATATATATATATCAATTTGTAATATTTTCATATATAAAAAATATAAATATGAACACAAATATTATCAAAATAAAACTGTAATAAATTATTCTTAGATTGAAAAAAGTTAAAAACATTTTGAAATTTTTACTAAATTTAATAAGGAATTAATCGTAATTCTAATGATAGAGATTAACTTATATATTTATTAAAATTTTTAGAATTAAATTACTTAGTTTTAAAACTTCATGGACTAAATTGTAAGTTTAATCAAATCTAAAGGAGACTTAATTATTAATAAAATAAAATCTTAAAAAATAAATTATTTTCAGATTAAAAATAGAGTTAAGAATATTTTAATTATTTTTATTAAAATTAATAATAATTTAATTGAAATTTTAATGAATTAAGTTATAAATTTTACCAAATATAGAAATTAAATTTTAGGTTTTGTGATATTAAATTGTAGTTTAATTTTTTTTTTAACGCAAAAATGTAAACGACAATGTTTTATACAAACGGCACATATTGTTTAGTTGTTTTCCCTGTTGAGGCGTGGGCCATTCTGAAGCTAAAACCCTACTCGAACTTAATCGCGGTATCGTCACTGGCCGTTTGCAGCAACAACAATGGCGATATCAAAACCTTCAACTTCAAAGCCCTCAAACGAAAAAACCACCAAGAAAAACGACGTGGAGCTCTTGAAATCTGAGGTGGCCACTTTTGCTTCCTCTCTCGGCCTCTCTTCTTCTTCTCTCCCTTCCTCCTCTGGTTTCAATGATGCCGATTTTCGAAAATCGGGTCCTTTGAAGAAACCAAAATCCTCAAAGCAAAAAACCCAACTCGATAAAACCCTGGAAAGTAACGAAAGCGAAGGCTCTTCCAAGACCCAATTCGATAAGAGCTCGGAGAAGGTCAGGAATTTCAAAAACAAGGATAATAAGTCTCACAAAAATGAGAAGAAATCTCAGTTTGACCAAAAACCCAAGAAAAATCCATTACCAAAGCCTCCAGTTTTGTCACTTGATGATAATAACAAAAGCAACAGCAGCACAAGAGCATTTGACAAGTACAAGAACCTGCCAAAACTACCTTTAGTGAAGGCTAGTGCATTGGGAGTGTGGCATGAGGATGCAATGGAGTTTGAGAAGAAAGTGTTGGGTGAAGGGAAGAGCAAGTTGGAGTTGAAGATGGGTGTGGAGGAGTGGAAGGGTGTGGTGGAGAAGAAGAAAGAATTAGGAGAAAGGCTTATGTGGCAGTATGCGCAAGATTACGAGCAAAGTACAGGGCAGACTGGGGATATTAAGATGCTGGTAACTACTCAGAGGTCTGGCACAGCTGCTGATAAGGTGTCTGCTTTTTCTGTGCTTGTTGGGGATAATCCCATTGCCAATTTGAGATCACTTGATGCACTTATAGGTAAGTGAATTTCATGGTTTGTGGTGCATTTAGATATGGGTGCTCATTTTAACTAAATTTAATTTGAAATTGTTACTACGAAATATTTTACCTCACGTATTGTTTAGAAAATACAGCCTATGGTTGAGGGGTTGAAGCATTAGTATTTATTTTTTAATTGCATGTTAGTTCACTTAGCATTTATGAATTTTAGCTATTTAATAAATAAATTAATGATCCTGTCAATCATAAATTATGTGTTTCAATTATGGTGGAAGTTGCTCCCTTCAGTTTGACATGGAAAATATAGAAATGTCGAATCAAGATAATTTGCTTTAAACTTTTGATGTAGCTTATTAGTTATATTGAAGATTATTGAAAGAAAAGGAATAGTTGAGGTTGATAGATGAAATATTAATGGGGAAAAAAAGCTTATAGATTCTGTGTAGGCCTATTTCTCAAAAGGATGTTACCAAAGCTCTGGAGCTGGGTCTGCTGTTTAACTACTTGCTTAGTGGATTATAACCTTGTTTAATACAAAAGCTGTGAAGGATACAGGCTCCTTGATTATAACTATGATAGTTTGTCTATCTATATTCTTCTAACAACGGGTTTTTATTAAACTTTTTGTATCTGTGCTCTTGATATATGGAGATGCCATGGGCAATGCGATGGTGATTCCCTATTTTTAAGCTGTCTATTATGGGCTAGTGCCTGGCATGCTCATTTATTTTCCTCATTATTAGACTTCAGCCCTTAACTGAATGTCTAACTGAGAATTTTTTTCAGAGGAAGTGCTGTTATACGAGTATTCAGATATCATCTTATAAGGCCGAATTCCCACCCTAGACGCTATTTTGTCAACGAATTTTATGATGGCTCCTAGTATTCCCTTAATAGCATGAATAGATGGTACTGAGCAGGAAAGGACAGGAAGCGAGAGCAGAGCAGGATAACCTAGTTACCTTGTCTGGGAGATTTTTTTTTTTATTATTTTTTGATTTTGATGGAGGAGAAGTGGATTGCAACCTCTGATACATAAAAAGGTGCTTACCCCTAATTTTGGGGGGCATCTGCTGCTGCCCGCGGATAGGGCTGAGCATTCGATTCAAACTGAACTTAACCGAACTGAATCATCAAAATCGAATTAACCGAATTACCATATTTTAGAAATCAAACCGAACCGAAATGAATGACAAACCGAATCAAACCAAACTGCTCTATTTCGGTTCGGTTCGAACCGATTGGTTTTTGAGTTTTGATGGGTTTTTTAATTTAGACTTCATTTTTAAGTTATTTGGTATGATTTTGACCTTGATTTGAACCTAATTACTATTAATCAATGAAATTAAACAATTTATATATATATATATATATATATATATATATATATATATATATATATATATAATTACATACAATTCATAAATTCCCTATAACAATAAATCAATTTAAAAATTAATAAAACAATTCGGTTCGATTCGTTTGAACAGATTTTTTTCTCTCAAAAACTAAACCGAACCAAAATAACCAAAATTCTTAAAATGTAAAACCAAACCGAACCAAATTATTTTAAAAACCAAACCAGATTACCGAATTAAGGCAGTTTGGTTCGGTTTATTCGGTTCAAACCGAATAGTGCTTAGGGGGGGCGCTGTGGAGGAAGGGTGGTGGTCTGGGATGGGAAGGGATTGGGTTTATAATTTTATTCAATGATTTCTCAAATATAACCTTTATGTCAAAGTTATTGGTTGCCAGTATCATAGCCATGCACTGTATTTTGTATTTTGGTGGGATTTACCTCATCTCAAGTCTTGATTTTTGCTAGATTATTGTTAAAGAGCATAGTGTACTTTAAAATACTTCTACTTTGATGACTGCAGGGTACAAATGCTTTATTCCATGTCCTGATTGAAATTAATATCTTTTACAGGAATGGTAACATCAAAAGTGGGAAAGCGCCATGCTCTTACGGGATTTGAAGCATTAAAAGAACTTTTTATTTCAAGGTTGTCATTTATTACTCTTGCCATCGTTTTCTTTCACTTGCTCTATCTTTTACATTCTTGATGTTAAGCAGTTACTATTGCATACAACCTCATGAAATATTTTCTTATATGAGGTTTGTTCATGGTCAATAGCCATTGCCTATTAGTATCCACTATTAGCTATTTTTGGATACTTTCAATCTTTGTCCTTCTTTGCACTATTGGTACTATCTTGTTTTTTAACAGTCACTCTTTGAATGTGTCGTCACTAGAAATGCCTTGTTTTTGTTATGCTGATATATAATATGACATAGCTGCAAACTATAATAAGTGAGGTGTTCCTTCTTAGTTAGGGATTTCATTGGATTCATTGTTTGATCTTAAATAATAATACTCAGTGGTTGTACTTATTTTCCTTTATTCATTTACTGCTTATGTGACTCAATGGTGTACTGATTATACCCTGTAACCAGTTTATTGCCTGATCACAAGCTGAAGACCCTTTTGCAGCGGCCTGTAAATAGTCTTCCTGAGACAAAAGATGGTTATTCCCTTCTACTTTTCTGGTATTGGGAGGATTGCTTGAAGCAGAGGTAGTCTTTTCTATTTTCTCCGATTAATTAATTGATAATGGCATATTTTATCTGTTTATGTTCTGAATTATACAAGAACTTGTATTACTTTGTTCATTTCATTTAAGCATTCGTATTCTGTTACATTTAGGTCAGAGAAGATGATAATGATATATGTAGATCTCTGAGTGTATATCTTTGCCCCTTTCCTGCATTCTAACTAAAATTTTGAAGCTGCATCTAACACTTGTAAGGTATCACTCGGATACAGATAGTTATTTGTGTATGTTTTTGTCAAATTTTTTGGAGCATACTTTCTTTCTGATTGATTGTTATAGTGTAATAGATTATTGTGTTTGCAAGTTAAATGTATCTTAAAGCAAATACCGCTGTTGCCTTTTCATGCTGCATGTCCACATTTGAAAAATATTTCGATTTCCATGCATGGATGTATGCTGATTTTAGAGTGAAGCAGCAAAACTTGTTGCACTAGCAGGGTGGCAGAAACCCATCGTAGAATATAATATAGTGTGGTTAATAATAACTATAATTTTGAAATGCCATCTATCTAGTAACTGTTTACTCAAGTGCACTCTTGTTTTATTTCACAGATCAATTTCTACTGGATTAATATTGTCTTCTATCTTAAACTATATAGCCCTACTTGTTCTTATGTGAAATTGCATTGCTTATCTTAGGTATGAACGTTTTGTTTTTGCACTTGAAGAAGCATCAAGAGATATGCTACCCATACTAAAAGACAAGGCATTGAAGGTTAATCCTTACCATTTAGTTTTCAATATGTGTGTGTGTGTGTGTGTTCGTATAAAAGTAAGTCACCAATTTATGCATCTTGAGACAGACATAGAGGTTTTCCATGGTCTTCCAATTGAGTCCCTCTATCCAAGTACTTTAATTACACATTGGGAGATATGGCCAACCATTTTGGTCATCTCTTCCTCAACTTATCCTCAATGGTCCCATTTTCAATTTCTTATAAATAAATTCATGCATTGTATTACATCTCCATCTTAGACTTTACCATCTCCATCACTGCCGTGCATTTTGTGAACTTCTTGTTTCTTCATCACTGAATATTGGCTGTAATAGTTTTCTTTACAATTTGTCCAAAATTTTTTATTACATATGGGTTAAGTGACCATGATAATGTTACACTGAAACAAACTCATTTGTTGATTGCGATATCAGACCATCTATGCTTTGTTGAAAAGCAAATCAGAGCAGGAGCGCAGATTGCTTTCTGCCCTAGTTAACAAAGTAAGTTCCTGTTGGCTTTAGCCTCCTTAAAAATTGAATGCTGACTTTGTTTTTCCTTGAAGCTATTTATTTAGTGTTGTTATTGATCTTGAAGTTAACATGCAGGCGTGTTCTTATATTTTGATTACTTGCAGCTAGGTGATCCTCAAAATAGGGGTGCATCCAATGCTGACTTTCACTTGTCAAACCTTTTGTCTGATCATCCAAATATGAAGGTGCAACTTCTAATCTAGCCACAAAACTTTTTTCCTTAATTTTTTTTTTTTTATTTTGTTGACTACCTTAGCCATATCTTCTTACAGGCAGTGGTGATTGATGAAGTGGACTGTTTTCTTTTTCGACCTCATTTGGGACTAAGAGCAAAATACCATGCTGTAAATCTTCATCATGCTTTTTGGTTGCTACCTTATATATATATATATATATATATATATATATATATATATATATATATATATATATATATATCAAATGTGGATGCGTTTAAATGTTCTAGTTGTTCTGTTTGAGGAGACTTATTTGATCATTGTTTCTTTTCATAAAGAAAGGATCATGGACAAGGGAAGAAGAAAGGAACATGAGCAAATCCTGAACCCTTGTGTTTTTGTAGTCTTTCCCTAAACTTTTGCATCTCTTCTCTTTAGATATAGACATCTAGATCTAGATTTACTTGTAATATATATATATATATATATATGTTTCTTAAGTAATGATTTTAAAATTGTACAATAAATTTGGGCACTTTTCTTCACTATCATGATAATCATGCTTTAGCTGTGCTTTTATGTGCTAGGCTTCTCTGGCCATGAATAGACAATACCGCATTGTACTACCAAAATTAAATTTGACTCAGTTTAACCTACAACCCATATTTAGCTTCCCTTGTCCATTGCAGGTTAACTTCTTGAGCCAGATTCGCCTGAGTCATAAAGGAGAAGGACAAAAGGTTGCAAAACGTTTAATAGATGTATACTTTGCACTGTTCAAGGTATTAATGGCCTTCCACATTTATTTTGCTTCATTCAATGAGTTTATAAATGCCAAGTTTTATCTCTGAATCTGCTTAACTTCTTAGCTTAATTTGAAGAGTCTATTTCCTATTAGATAAAGGCTTACTTCTGACTAGACATGTGATTACATTGCTAAAACTTGAAATCATGATTGAAAGTTGATAGTTGTTGCAAGACCAAAATATTTACAAATCACAATTGCAGTTGCTGATTACTGAGGCTGAAAACAGTCAAAAGGCGGATAAAAGTGGCAAAGCAAAGGATAGAAATACTTCTAATCCTGTCAAGGAGCTCAAAGTAGAAAGTTCAGAATCTTATGTCGAGTTGGATTCACGACTTTTGTCAGCTCTTTTAACAGTCAGTATACACATTTTTCTTTTTTAAAAAAGTTATTGGATATGGGAGAAGATTGAATTAAGTTCATGCTTTTTTCCAATTTTTCTACCATTATTAACTCTGTTTTGTGTTTCTAAATCTCTACTCCAAAACTCATGCTCACTTTCTCTGGCCATTTCAGGGTGTTAATAGAGCATTTCCTTACGTTTCAAGCACTGAGGCTGATGACCTTATTGAGGTCCAAACACCAATGCTCTTCCGACTGGTAACATTCCTGTTATTTGTCATTTGGGTTGCAAACAAATATTTGTATTGTAATGCATATACTTATTGGTCGACATTACCATTCTAAATGTGCTTGTGCCAACATTTATGTCGACTATGCAGGTTCATTCAAAGAATTTCAATGTGGGAGTTCAGGCATTGATGCTTCTGGATAAAATATCATCCAAGAACCAGATTGTTAGTGACCGGTTTTACCGTGCCTTATACTCAAAACTTTTACTTCCAGCTGCCATGAATTCTTCCAAGGCAAGTCTTAACTGTGTTTACACTTTTAGCTTGGAGATAATTTGTATTTGTTTCACATGCTTGACAATGGTTTATAATTTTTTCATATAACCAGTTTAGTTTTATTTATTTATTTATTTTTATTTTTTGTTTATGAATTTTTGCAAAATTTTGTTTGTACCTCTAAATGTCGTGGGATATCTTTTTTGAAGAGAGAGAATCAGTTCACATCATTTTACTGTTTTGCAGCACTTTCGGTAATATTTAAACTTTTAAATGATCTTATGCTATAGAGATGGGTGAGAGAATATTCCCCATTCACATTTATGCAACTCAAGATATGTTACTATTTGTAGCATGCTAGATACAATGGGTAATATTGAGGTTGCCTACTATATTTTTTTTTCTACCTTGATATTAAGACATAGTATGGGATAGTTTGATTCCTGTTCTCTTTCTTCTTTTTGTCTAAGACAGCTCATCTTCACTGAAATGTGAATGATCTGAGGCTCAGAGAAATTGCTATCTGGCATGATATCTTGCTGTTTTAAATTTAAATTCCAACTTACTATTTCACTACATTATTATTTTTTTTTTGGATCCCTTTGATGGTATGAGGTGGCTTAAAGAGCATTGCACACCCTCACTCTACCTTCCTTTCCTTCTGTGAATTTTGTTAATATGTGTAGTTTCGTAGTGTCTACTGTCTACAATTATCTGCTGTTATAATTTGACTATATTTCCCTTGTAAATGTTTTGTTTTTCAGGCAGAAATGTTTATTGGACTTATCTTGAGGGCAATGAAAAATGATGTAAATTTGAAGCGTGTTTCTGCATTCTCAAAGCGACTATTGCAGGTTAGCATGTGTTCATTCTATTATGACTTCTCTTGGTAAATCAAGTGAAATGAAAGCCTGTTTCTTTTTTGGTATTTTAAAACCAGTGATAATGATGCCTGAATATATTAGATCAATTTGGCTGAAATGTCGGTTATTTCTTGGCTGCAGTTCCATCTTCACCATGATAGGGCAATATTCACATTTCATATTTTAATTGATTGCACAGACCTTTTTTTTATTTTTTAGTTTTTTATTGGAATAGACATTCTAAATGACAAAATCAGTCATTATAATTTGCCTATGGATGTATTGATTTTTTTAACTGCTAGTTTGAGCATTCTAGAGGGTGGTTTTGGTGTAACGATAAAGTTCCTCTGCATATGACCTGGAGGTCATGGTTTGAGCCACGGAAACATCCTCTCTACAAAGGAAGGGCAAGGCTGCATACATCAACCCTCCCCAGAGCCCACAAGTGTGTGGTGCTTTGTGCACTTGGTCACCCTTTTTTAGTTTGAGCATTCTGTCTTTAAGTATAGAGACATGTAATTTTCCATAGGCTACACTTTAAAACAGACATTGACTATGAAGATTCTTGGACAGGTTTCCCTTCAACAGCCACCTCAATATGCCTGTGGATGCTTATTTCTCCTCTCTGAAGTTCTTAAAGCAAGGCCCCTTTTATGGTAATACTGATTTCTTTTGAGACATGCAGATGCAGTGCTCTATGTTCTCCCCTTTATAGGTAATTAGTGATTTTATTAATTTTGAATTGAAAACTCTCTTATCATGCAGGAACATGGTAATGCAGAACGAGTCGGTTGATGAAGATCTTGAACATTTTGAAGATATAGTGGAGGAAACTGATAATGAACCTCACATGGCAGCTGAAGCAGAAAATGATCTTGAATCTGTTCAGAGTGGTGATAAGTCCAATACAGCAAGTGATTCTTCAAAGGGCGAACATGATTCTCCTGTCCCTAGCTCTGATGATGATGATTCAGATAAAGCAGAACCACTTGGAGAAGATGGTTCAAAAGAATTTGAAGAATCCCCACCGCTATCCACTTATAATGGTAACCAGCCTCAAATATCCTCTAAAGGTTGTGCCCTCCCTGGAGGGTACAATCCTCGGCACAGAGAGCCATCTTACTGGTATGTTGGTGTTTTCAGTGATATTTTGCTTTAAATGGTTGCTTTGTTTCTGTGAAAGATGCTAGTCATGGATTTGAATGGAGTAAAAAATAATGAGAAGCAAATTGTCATATCATTTGCTTTTTTATTTTAAAAGCATGGAATATACCTGATAGTTGCGTAACTTGAGACTACCAGTTTATCTTCTATGTTGCTTACCTAATGGAATGCTGTTCTCTCTTTCTCTCTCTCTCTCTCTCTCTCTCTCTCTAAATTATCATCTTGTGAATCAACAGTAATGCAGACCGTGCAAGCTGGTGGGAGCTCATGGTACTTGCTTCTCATGCGCACCCATCTGTTGCTACCATGGCTAGGACTCTTCTATCTGGGGCCAATATAGTTTATAATGGTAATCCATTAAATGATCTATCTCTTACTGCTTTTCTAGACAAGTTCATGGAAAAGAAACCTAAGCAGACAGCATGGCATGGTGGCTCCCAAATTGAACCAGCCAAGAAGGTTAGTTTAAACCTTTCTATAAGTTACTTTTGTTTACTTCTTTTTTACATTTTTCTATGTGGAAATTACAGATTTTTGCCTCATTTTCTTTGGTTTTTGAAGGACATTTTAATTATCGACAGCAAATTATGATCCCTCTAATTATTGCTTACTCATTTCATGTTTACTCAGCTTGACATGAACAATCATCTAATCGGATCAGAGATTCTGTCTTTGGCTGAAGTGGATGTGCCTCCTGAAGATCTTGTTTTTCACAAGTTCTATATGAACAAAATGAACAGCACAAAGCCAAAGAAGAAGAAAAAGAAGAAGTTAGCTGAAGAGGAGGCTGCTGAAGAGCTTTTTGATGTGGGTGATGGTGATGAAGTAGGTGGTGCTGATGAGAGTGATAATGAAGAGATTGAGAATATGTTGGATTCTGCTAATCTTTCTTTTGATGCTGATGGTGAATATGACTACGATGATTTAGACCAAGTTGTCAATGAAGAGGACGATGACTTGATTGGAAATGCAAGCGATGTGGAAATGGATGACATCTCAGATATTGCTGTGGGAGAAGATTCTGATGGCATTGCTGATGTAGATAACAGTGAAGACAATGTTGAAGCTGTCAACATAGGGGATGTAGATGATGGTAGCGATGAAGAAGATGAATTCGAAAACAGGAAAAGAAAACGAAAGTCTGGTGGGAAGGTTGGTGCGTCACCATTTGCAAGTATAGAAGATTATGAGCACTTGATAAATGAAGAAAGTCCTGAAAAGAAGAAATCTATGAAAAAGAAAAAGCCGAAATCACGAAAGAAAAGAAAGTCATCATAGCGGATTGCCTCATTCACAATCTCATGAAAATCAGTCTACAACAAAATTTCCCCTGGTTTAGTGGAATGAGCATTGAATGAATTGCTCTGAGGAGTTTTGGTTTATACAATATTCGGTTTTGAGGAAGCTATTAGGCTGCTGAAGTGTTGGTTGATGCTGGGTGATTTTGGTCGAGCAACCGGCCGGTCAACAGTGGGGCAACATATCACATTAAGGATGGATTGTACGATTATTTAGTTCTTATTTACTTAAAGATACCTAAAAGATATCTGCTATCTTTTCTTGTTCTTTAGGATCCTAATTTTGCATCCACCAAGCAATTGGATATATTTAAAGAAAAGGCTTGTATTTTAGTTGTTGAAATGCTTGATTATTATGTTCTTTTTAAATGAAATTGAAATATTTAAATATTTAAGCCTTGTTTGGTTCAAAATATTCTTCTTTTTTAAAAATATATTTTTCGGGAAGTACACTTGTAAAGAAATTATTTCTTGATAAGTATGATATAAATGTATTTGTATAGTTTACTTTTAAATTATAAAAGATAATAATGTCCATAAAATAATTCATTCAAAGTGTAATAAATTAAAAAACAAATTGAAAAATTTATTATATTTAATTAGAAAAGTGTAATTTATCAAATTTTACTCAGGTAAGTTGCTTCCCCTATATGCAAGGGAAGTAGAGTGCTCTATATCTTAGAAAGTTGGTTTGATAAATGCACTTCCAGGAAGTTCTACCTTCTTAATTTACTTACCCCAACTAAATGAAACCTTAAGAGCGATTGATTTTTCTTACTCTTTGTAAAACATGTTTATTTAAAAATGTCTTTATATTACAAATTTATAACCCAAAACTAATATTGATTTCTCTAATATTTATATAATAGTTAGAATCTTCATGACATAAATTTTTGTTTCATGCTGTTTCAAAATTATCAATTTTTATGTTTATAATTTGGTAATGACATATTAGTATATGATTTATGATTATATATATTTTACTACAATCTTTAAATTTTTAATTAGACTCACTCTAGTATTTACAATTTAAAATTTTAATTATATTTTAGTTGGTGAATGATTTTTTTTTTATTTATTATTAAAGGTATTCTTGATCATTTTATACATGAGCGATTTTAAAGATGCATTTCTCTACATTAATATGCACATTTCTCTATATTAGCCCTTTGCATTCAAACTTTGATTATTAAAGAAGGATAGCTCCCATCTTCATCAACTGGACCAACCATGTTGAGTTGAATGATTAATTTATAAAAGCACTTGATTTCACAAAATCTCACATCAATGGTAATATTTTTTTAATGCATTAGAGATTGATTTAATTTTTGTTGATTTTATATCATATGTTTTCCTTCATTAGCAAATATGATCTAAACCGTTAATTACTGTTAAATAACACTGATGAGGCGAACATGTGATGCAGACGTGACAACACATGGCAGACATGGTGCTGTTGTGTTGCCATATTAACATCATTTAACAGTAATTAATGATTTGAATCACATTTACTAAAGGAGATTTAGTAAAAGAGAAAAACACAGGTATCAATTTGACAAAAATCAAACCACAATCCCTCGTGTCAAAGTACGAAACCACAAAGTATATTTTTATACTTTTTTTTTTTCAAGTCGCAAACTATAAACAATAGTGGAGATGAAAATATAGTAACATTCTTATCACTGCATTTAGAAGGTTCACTACCAAAAATATCTGAACTTGTTAATTAATTCATCATACAAAGTCAACCAAAAGTTTGAAATCCTAAGATCATCAGTCAACGAAATTAATCTATAGTTTTTTTCAGCCTTCAAACAGTGGTTCAGCCTTTTGCGATAATGCTATTAGTGTTTGGCATCACTCTTCTTTTGCCACAAATAATTCAAGTTTCTGCAACCAATTCCCATACTGACCTTGCTCCTTTTTACGTAGATGTAGGAAAAGGAAATTAGTAAGGCTTTCACTAATTCCCTTGGCTACTAGGTATTCCTTGAGTGCAATTCGTAAATGAGGATCCAAATCGCTGCAGATAGACATAGGAAAGGTAAGAGAGATAATAATCTGGAAAAAGAACCCATATGTGTTGGGAGAAACATAAAAGAAAAGATCATACATTAGAAGAATTACTATCCCTTTTGTTAGTAGAGTAGAAAAAATTGAAGTTACATCAAATGATCTCTCAAGTATCTAATTACATTGAAGTGAGTCCATTACAAGCAGCTTGAATTTCAAGCTATGTGCTGGGATCAGAGTGACACCTAGAATATAAAACAACTTACACAATTGAGTTCTGGCATGCAAATGGACCTCTAGTATCACTCAGGGCTTCTTTTTTTTTTTTTTATTATTATTATATATATTTAAGGGAGTAGGAACTCGAACTTAGTTTTGCCAAGTGATTGATATGCCTTTAGACACTAGACTAAGTCAGGCTAGGCAGCACTTAGGGTTCTGGTTGATTTGGTATCAAAGAGCAACTAAAATGGATGGAAAAATAAGTATCACAAACTCAATCAGAATGAGCACAAAGAACATACAAGGAAGATTAAACATTAGCTGATAAGATTGATTTAAGGACAGAGAATTTTAATTCAGACACACATAAAAAATAATGTACACCAAGTATAATCCTGAATCCCTGACATTCGATTTACTATACTTGTAATTAAATTTATATACACTCTTACGTTAAAATATGACCTAAAAATGGATAATATGCAGGAGGAACCTCCCCATAAAGGACAACCTCCTCAAGACCAGGAAGCAGATATGAAATTTGCAACCTGAAAAGCATATGCCACTTATCCCTCTGATCCAGACAACCCCACAATTTCGATTTTCCTCCCTTTCGAATTCACCAAAAAAATAGCAAAACAAATAGATTTCATATCATGTTGCATTTGCACTCACAACCTCAACCACTACCCTTATGAAGATCACTCGGTGATAGAACAAATGTAGCCAAATTTCAGAAGCAAAACTACAGCTAGAAACAAAACAGAATGACCCATCCGGTATTCAGTCTCTTTAAACATGAAGGGCACTGATTTGATTGGATAGTCATTTCAATCTTAATATGCACTAGGCATTAGCTCAAGTGGCAAAGCAAAGGAGCTGCCTCAGATAAGTCCTCGGTTAAACTTTTATCAATTCACAATTCTATCATCAAATAAATGAGAAAAGGAAGAAGCATGGCTTTGAAATATAAAGAACATGCCAAGTTATCTTAATTAAGCAAATTGTCTCAGAAACAGTGGATCAGGAGAAAGGAGGGTCTATCATCCCACCTCTTTCACAATAAAACCATGACAACCCATATGCCTATCCACCTTTCCTTTTGAAAAAGAAGAATAGAACCAGTTGCAGGTAACCAGAGACAGAACCCACAACAAAGAACTTATAATCCAGGAATCACCTTGAACCTGGTAATGGCCACAAGACTATCTAATAAATCAGATTTGGTCAACAGGTATGGAATACATCCTCGAAATAGTTCACTCAAAACCACAAGTGGAACCAACAAATTGCTTCTCCTCAGCCAAAACGTCTCGTTGCAACATTCCCAGACATGAGAACACTCGAATTCAGCCATAGTATATATATATATATATATATATATATATATATATATATATATATATATATATATATATATATATACACACACACACACATTGCAGAGTATGTTCTTGGCATTAATTCATGCTGTTTACCAATAATGCAATTATTCACACGGTGCATGGAAATAATGCAAAATGTGAACATAAAGTTACAACATACAAGCAACTTAAGCTTTATTCCATTGTGATCAAAGAAAATTCACAACATGTGCACAGAAGTCTACCTGAAGTAGGGGCCTCCGTAGGCAGAGGGACCAGGGCAGGTTGTTGATTGGAGATAATAGGCATTATGAATGTCAAACACAGACCGACTGGGACCTATCTCATAAATTCCACAATCAAACTGCAATACAGAGTTCAAGCCAGGCTTTTTCACAAACACTTTCATCAAAAATTCCCATGGAGATGTACTTCCTTCCGCAAAGCATGATGGACGCGACAAAGCTGAAACTACAACCTGCTCACCCGTTTCACATTTTCTCCGCAAAACAACATCTTGGGAATCTGATGAATCCCAGTCCACCGAGAAATCACCCAAAGACCCTCTTCGATTGTCCTGTATCGACGTGAATACGCAGTGTCATTGCCATGTATCAGAGTATACATATGAATAGAATCATATACAGAGGCAGAGAACATATTGAGAGAGAGAGAGAGAGAGAGGGAGAGAGAGACCTGAAGGGGTGGAGACGAGAGTTCATGTTTGATTTCAGATTGCAAGACCTTGAGCAAGTCGAGATCTTCAAGAACTTTGCGACCGTTTTGCAAGATTTGGGTCGCCCGACGAGGCATTGTCTCTGCCAAACGAGATTTTTAGCCAAATTTACAAAGTTTCACTGATCTGCAGATATGAGTGCCCAACACTACAGTAGAGTGTGTTCCTAATCCAGGGCTTGTTACTTCATTTCTTTTCTCCTCCAACGATTAGATAAAGCCTGGTGGATCCAAAAGTGGGTCTTTTGAGCAAACATTGTCGGCCTTCTATGTTGATTCTGGGCTAGCCTTGTTTGGATGAAGTACATGGAGCAAGGTAATGGACGATAGAGTCACCGATTCGGTGGATTGCAAAAGTGAGGCAAATGTAAAGATTAATTCATTAGATGGATATTGAAATACAAGGTCCAATTCCCGAAAGCAAAGAAGCAATACAAACCATGCTCATAAAGAAAAAGGATCCGAGTCTAACAACCCATGCTCAGCCATGGAATCAACCCAAGCCCATACAAACTAAGCCCTAGTTAAGGCAACAACAATCAACTATTGGGGACTGGAAGAGTCTGCGCTACCCACTTCAACATGACAGCAATCGGAGAGCTTCGCCACCAAGCAAAACCGAGGGCCAATCCAGGCAAGAGCCAAGCTAAGAAAATCAAAGGCCGAAGCCGTGTAAGCTTGAGCGAAGCCGAGTAAGCTTGAGCGAAGCCCAATAAGAGTGATCCCAGGCAAGGACGCCCCAAAAGATAGAAATAACTGATGTAGAAACCCTAGATTTTATCTAGCCATAATTTATTATGTCAAATCATCAAAAAATTAAATTGAAAGCGAAAGCATACTTGAATCCATGATACCGATAAAATTTTGTGGTCTTGCAGTGCACAATCAAGAGAGAAAATTTTATCTTTTCTAATGATGGGATATCAGAAAAGAATCGTGCCTATAATTTAGGAACCATAACCCTTTTATATCTAGATATATTTCCCTATTTCTAATTTGGTCCATCATAAAATTAGAAACTATATACAGAGTATTTACACATTTAAACCCTTACTTTATGACATAATTTAGGCCCATTTTAATTTTAACCAAATTAGATCACTTTTACTATTTGGGCCAAGCCTTTAATGATAGACATAACATACAATTATTGTTAATCTTAATATATATATATATATATATATATATATATATATATATATATATATATATATATATATATATATATATATCACTTTATAATTGTATATCATAATATAACCTTATGAGCTCAAAATTTTACTACAATGATTTAAAGGCATTTCCAAACAATCTCGTCCATCAATTAGGCCAACATAGAACGAAGACAACTTTCGTTACATATGTCGTAACTAAGTCCATCCCTAATCACGAATATGAACATAATCAAATGACATAGATCAAGTATGGATGTGTAGCATGAAAATTACATGCAATTTGATCTGAACATGTTTATTTTCAACTGGTCCACTTTAAACCTTAGTGAGATCAAACCATACCAAAATCAAAGTGTGAATAACTGAAAGAAATTTTATTTCTGCAGAAAATATCCTCAAAATATCCATAAACTGAAAACTGAAAATGTGTCTATAATAGAAAAGCAAAAATACAAACTTCCACTAAAACTGAATATCCTCAAAAGACATGACACCCATATGAGCAGTATGCCCATGAAAGACCTTGGGTGGCAATCCCTTAGTAAGCTGATCCGCGACCATGGAGTTTGTGCCAATATGCTCTATAGACATCTGACCACTTTGAATTATTTCTTTAACAACTAGGAATTTAATGTCTATGTGCTTTGACTTACTTGAACTCTTGTTGTTATTGGAATACAAGACTGCTGACTTATTGTCACAGAAAATCTTAAGTGGTATTTCTATTCCATCTACAATTTGTAGCCCAGTGACCAAGTTTCGCAACCATATTCTATGATTAGATGCCTCATAACATGCTATAAGCTCAACTGCCATGGTGGAAGAAGTTATGATTATCTGTTTAGCATTCTTCCACGAGATAGCTCCCCCAGCAAGCAAATAGATATAGCCTGATGTAGATTTCATGCTATCTTGACATCCTGCAAAGTTGGAGTCTGAATACCCAATGATCTCTAACTTATTTGACCTTCTGTATGTGAGCATGTAATGTATGTTCTCTGTAAATACCGCATAACTCGTTTTGCTACTTTCCAATGATCCATTCCTGGATTGCTTAAATATCTGCCCAACACTCCAACTATGTATGCAATATCTGGACGCGTACAAACCTGAGCATACATTAGACTTCCTACTGCTGATGCATAAGGAACCTTTTGCATTTCTTTTTCCTCAAAAGCATTTTTAGGGCATTGTCTAAGATTGAACTTGTCTCCTTTAGCCACAGGGCTATCACCTAGTTTATAATCTTGCATGCCATATCTCTTGAGAACCTTTTCGATATAGGCCTTTAGGGATAATCCAAGGATACCTCAAGAGCGATCTTGATGTATCTGGATCCCTAATACAAAAGTTGCATCACTAAGATCTTTCATCTCAAACTTTCTTGCTAGAAATCTCTTGGTCTCGTGCAACAATCCTATATCTTTGCTGGCAAGCAATATGTTATGGACATATAAAACCAAGAAAATATGCTTACTCCCATTGAATTTGTGGTATATACAATCATCAAATAAATTCATCTCAAAACCAAATGAGACAACGACTTGGTGAAATTTGTAATACCATTGACGAGACGCCTGCTTAAGCCCATAGATGGATTTCTTTAATCTACAAACCATTGACTTTGCATCACCTGATACATAGTTTTCTAGTTGCATCATATAAATTGTCTCATCAATGTCGCTATTGAGAAATGCTGTCTTGACATCCATCTGATGTAGCTCAAGATCAAAATATGCCACTAATGCCATTATAATCCTAAAAAAGTCTTTTGATGAAATTGGAGAGAAAGTCTCTTTATAATCGATGCCTTCTTTTTGTGTAAAGCCTTTAGCAAAAAGACGTGCCTTGTACCTCTCCACATTGCCCTTTAAATCCCTTTTGGTTTTAAATATCCATTTACAACCAATGGGCTTCATACCTTCAGGCAATGGAACAAGATCCCATACATCATTATCCTTCATAGACTTAATTTGTTCATTCATGGCATCTTTCCACTTTTGAGAATTGGAACTTTCCATGGCTTGACGGAAATTGATTGGATCATTTTCCATCACACCAATGTCAACATCATGTTCTTGGAGAAACACAATATAATCATCCGGAATCGCATTTCTCCTTTCTCTAGTGGACCTCCTTAATGGCAATGGTTCTTGAGGCTGTAGAGTTTGCTCTTCTGGAACAACTTCTTGAGGTTGAGCACAAGGGTCAATGACATTGTCTTGATCTGGAGTTGCTTCTTGAACAATGTCAGGTATATGAAACTGTTCCTGGTCATTGTCCATAGCAATTAAAGGAATATCGACATATTCCTCTTCAAAGACAAAGTCCTTAAGTCTTTCTCCCTCTGCAAACTCAACATCCTCAAAGAACCAAGCATTACCTATCTCGAAAATGGACTTAGTCATGGGATCATAAAATTTGTAACCCCTGGACCTTTCAGAGTATCCAATGAAAGAGCAACTGATAGTCCTGGAGTCTAGTTTCTTTTCATTTGGTCTATAAGGTCTTGCCTCAGCTGGACATCCCCAAATAAGAAGGTGCTTTAGATTTGGCTTTTTACCTGTCCAAAGCTCATAAGGAGTCTTTTCAGTTGCCTTAGTTGGTACTTTATTGAGTATATATGCTGCGGTCTTTAATGCCTCTCCCCAGAGTGATTCAGGTAAGATAGAACGACTGATCATACTCCTTACCATATCCTTAAGCGTTATGTTTCGTCTTTCAGCAACACCATTCATAGTGGGCAAACCTAGCATAGTGTACTGTGGGACAATTCCTCATTCCTCTAGGAATTTCGCAAATGGACCTGGACATTATTAGCCTGATTCGTCATATCTGCCATAGTATTCACCACCACGATCAGATCTAACACTTTTAATCCTTTTGTTGAGTTGATTCTCAACTTCAGCTTTATAACTTTTGAACATGTCCAGTGATTGCGATTTCTCATGAATGAGATAAAGGTAGCCATATTGTGAAAAATGATCTATGAATGTTATGAAATATTGTTGACCATTCCAAGAAGCCGTAGGGAACGGTCCACAAATATCTGTATGTATTAGTTCCAAGACGTCTGATTTCCTGTTGGTACCAAATCTCCTGACATTTGTTTATTTCCCCTTAATGCAATTCACACACATCAAAATCTTAAAAATCAAGGGGATCAAGAATACCATCAGACACAAGTCTCTCAATTCTATTTTTAGAGATGTGACCTAATCTCTTGTACCACAAAGAAGCTGAATTCTCACTGGTTAATTTGCATTTTTTACCCATTACATTAACATGCAAGGATTCATTGAATGAAGCAATTGTATCAAGCAAATATAGATTATCACAACCTGATAAAGAACTGGAACCAACCAAATTTTATTTTTGAAAAAGGCTAAATTTTCCATTTCCAAATGAACAACAATAACCAAAATTTTCCAATAATGAAATAAAAATCAAATTTCGTCTAAAGGACAGTACAACAAAAGTCTCAATCAAATCCAAATAATAACCAATTCTTAACAACAATATACAAGTTCCCATTGCTTTGACCTCTACCGACTTACCATCACCAACGTAGATGTATCTTTCACCATCATTAGGCTTTCAGTAATTCAATTAACCCTGCATGGACACACTGATGTGAGTTGTTGCACCAGAATCTATCCACCATGTGTGTCTAGGTACTGAAGCCAAATTAACCTCAGAACAAACAAAGTTAAGAAGCATACCTTTCTTTACATGCCATGCATGATAGTTGGTACACTATTCTTCTTATGACCTGTCGCTCCACAGAAGAAACAACCATCCTGAGTTGGTTCCTTATGTTGTTTCTTCTGCGGTGCTGTTTCCGCAGCTTCCTTTTTCTTCTTTCTCTTATTATCTTTCCTTTTGTCCTTTGTGGTGGAGGCCAAGTGAGCACTCGGTGTCCTTTCTTGCTTCAATCTATCTTCCTCCTGAACACAGTGTGAGATGAGCTCATTAAGGGACCAAGAGTCCTTTTGACAGTTATAGCTCACTTTCAACTAACTGAACTGTGCTGGAAAGGATATCAAAACCAAATGCACTAACAAGTCTTCAGATAAATCCAACTTGAGTGCCTTTAATTTTGAAGCAAGATCAGATATTTTCATAATGTACTTTCTTATATTTCCTTTGCCTGTATACCTCATAGAGATGAACTTTGCTAAAATTGTACTAGTTTTAGCCTTTTCATTCTTAGCAAATCTCTTCTCAAGGTCCTCAAGGAAAGCTTTAGCTGTATCCACCTGATTGGACATAGTGCCCCTAAAAGCTTCTGGAATGGCACACTTAATGACCATAAGACTTATGCGATTACACTTTTCCCACTTTTCCATCTCCCTCTTTTCATCAGAGGTATTCTTATCAGTGAGATTAGCAGGTTTGGGAACTCTTAATGCAAGGTTTAGACCCATGACTCCGAGAGTGATCATTACACTCTCCTGCCATGCCTTAAAATTTGTGCCATTTAGCATAGGAATGGAGTTGATACTAGTAGTGATATTAGCAGCAGGAGTAGAAACTGAATTAATAACAAAACAAATAAAACAAACAAACTTACATAAGTACCAAAAAAAAAAAAACAAAATGGAATAATAGATTCAAATAATGGCAAATCCCATCTCAAGATACCGGACACTCCATTAATATTTCATCTTTGGACAAAATATTAACTTGTAAGTGATATCTTGATGTAGTAATCAAACACTGATAATAAGATAACATGTCGAACAATAAATCTTCCTTTAGGCCGATTCACTACTCACATGCAAAAACTAAAAAATTATCACGTGTTTATTACCACAAGTGCATATGCAATCATGCTAAATATAGATTTTCCTTTGGGCCACTCAATATTCACATGAATTACATACACTCAACCATTTATATATTTCAAAATAAATTAATTTATTTTCACAGAGGTCACTTTGGCAACATGTTGGATCAATTAATTCATCTCAATATATATATACACACACCAATATTCAAATTTAAATCCCAAACAAAATCCCAAAGTTGATTGCACTTTATATAAAAACTCAACCTACTACCAGTGGCGGAATTTGGGGGGGGGGGGTGTGAGACAGACAGGGGCCATTGCCCCCCCTAACTCAAAAAATTTATCCTTAACACTATGCCTCTGAGCCTCAATTGCGCCCCCTAAGCTGAGCTCAAAAAATCAAACATTATGCCT
Source organism: Hevea brasiliensis (assembly GCF_030052815.1). Lineage (NCBI taxonomy): Eukaryota > Viridiplantae > Streptophyta > Magnoliopsida > Malpighiales > Euphorbiaceae > Hevea > Hevea brasiliensis. The sequence goes on from NC_079495.1 coordinate 12,108,078, forward strand.
TAGTTTATTCAGCCTATTATCAATTTATACTCTTTAAGAGCTAGCCCATTACTCATAAATTATAACCCATTATAAACATTGTTCAGCAGCCCATTAGCCTCTCATAACTTGAGTATAAAGGAAGAAACATCTATCTTGTTGTCAGAAGGACTTGCTGCCAAAGGAAAGAAGAAGATTTTGAAGAAGGTGAACAATCCACGCCCCACCATTCCAACTCTAATGCTCTATGGTTCACAGCCAACTAGAGTAAGTTATTATTCCCTATTTATCTTTCCTCTTGATTTGATATTTTTAGAATTAATACCCATTTTAGTACTCCTCTTGGATTTTTTGATTTCTTGCTTTTAACATTAACACTTAGAACATCTTTTAAGTATAACCTAGAAAATAGAAATGATTTTTGATGATTTTTTTAATTGTTTGTACTTTTGAGTAATGATCCTTTGCTGAAATAGCATTTACCAGATCATTATTGATAAGGATTTATATAATGGGTAGGGAAGTAGAAAAAAATAATAATAAAAAAAAAGACTTTTGTCATGGTAAGGGTGGTTTGGGTATATAGTGACATTGCCATTGGATGAAACAATAGAAAGAAGAATTAGAGTATTTTATTAAGGATATTAGTAGTGTCAAACTTTGAGTCGCCTAAATCTTGTTAAGCTTGTTGGGTATTGGACCCAATAGATTTCTTGTTTTAGAGTTTTTTTTTTTTCAAGTCATTTTTCTTGCTCCTTGAGATATATATTCACATATTTAAGTATTTGTGCATATATAATTACAAAATATAATGTTAAGATTTTTTTTTTATATATATAAGCTATGATGTTAAGATCTTACAAATAAATTAATAAAATTTGGGAATATTATTTCTGTACCTATGTAAATATGTGAGCTATGAACTAATAATTTTTTTTTTTTAAATTCAGGTTCATAAAAATTAACAAGCTAACATCATGGGCAAGAATAAAACTATTGATGCATATTTTATGAAAAGGGGTTTTCAAGATTTAGAAGCTACTGTTTCAACTGCAATTGAAAGTGACAACTCATTTAAGGAGAATTCTAGTTCAATTCCTGAACATGAGCCAACTCTTCATGAGAATTCAATTTTTCAAAATCGTCCACCAAAAACTCCTTGAATTGAATTGCAAGAAATTGATATCTCATCTTTAGAATGTGATCCTGAAAACGTCCAAATCTGTGGGATTATCCTATCAACCAACAAGATGAAATTCGAAGAGCTTATATCAAAGCTAGACCTTATCAATTTATTATGTCTAAATATCCTTCTGATAATAATCATCGTCGCTTTCAAGCTTCATGGTTTAAGCTCTTTCCTGAATGGTTGGAATATTCTCCAACTAAAGATGCAGCTTTTTGTCTTCTCTGTTATCTTTTTAATAAGCCTTCTGGACATCTTGGTTCTTGTGCATTTATAGTTGAGGGATTCCATACATGGAAAAAAGTAAATGATGGGAAAAACTGTGCTTTCTTATGTCATATGGGAAAAGATCCTAACTCATTGCATAAGGTTACAGTGAAAAAGTCTAGAGATCTTATGAACCAAAATCAGCATATTGAGAAGGTGATTGAAAACCAATCTTGTCATCAAATTGAAAATAACTGTCTAAGGTTAAAAGTCTCATGTGATGCTATTAAATGGTGTACATTCCAAGCTTGTGCTTTGAGAGGTCATGATGAAAGCTCCAATTCAAAAAATAGGGGCAAATTCATTGAATTGATTAAACTTTTAAGCTCCTATAATGATAAGGTGGAATAGGTGGTATTGGAAAATGCTCCTCAAAATGCATCTTACATTTCACCCAAAGTTCAAAAGGAAATTTTACATGTCATATCTAATAAGGTACAAGATGCAATTCGCGATGAGATTGGAGATGGAAAATTTTGCATTATTGTTGATGAGGCTAGTGATGAATCAAGAAAGGAGTAAATGGCCATTGTGTTGAGATTTTTTGATAAAGATGGCTATATATGAGAGCATTTTTTTGATCTAGTTAATGTCCTTGATACTACTGCTTTAACTTTGAAAAAGGAAATTTCAAATGTTCTTGCTTGGCACAATTTGAGTATAAAAAATATTCGAGGTCAAGGTTATGATGGAGCTAGTAATATGCATGGGGAATGGTCTGGACTACAAGCCTTATTTTTGAGTGAATGTCCATATTCCTATTACATACATTGTTTCGCTCATAGGCTCCAAATAGCATTGGTTGCGGCATCTAGAGAGGTAATTTTAGTTCATCAATTTTTTTTTTAAATTAACTCTTATTACCACGGTTGTTACTTCCTCTTCTAAAAGGCATGATCAATTGCAAGCCTTCAAATTATTGAAGTTGAGAAATTGATTGCTAATCATGAGCTTGAGACTGGTAAAGGATTAAATCACGTTGGAACTATAAAAAGGGCTGGTGATACTTGATGGAGTTCTCACTTAAGCTCTGTTAGAAGCTTAGTCATTATGTTTGAAGTGACTTATTTGGTCTTGAAAACCATAATTATTGAAATGGCTACTTATAGCCAAAGAGGAGATGCTGATTATGCTTATAATGTTATCACTTCTTTTGAATTTGTGTTTATTTTTGCATCTTATGAAAGAAATACTTGAGATCACAGATGACCTTTGCAAGCCTTATAGCATAAGTCTCAAGATATTCTGAATGCAATGTCCTTAGTATCAAAAATAAAAATGTTGATTCAGAAAATGAGAGAAAGTGGATGGGATTCATTGCTTGAAAGTGTGAAATTATTTTGCGAGAAACATGAAACTGATATCCCTAATATGAATGCTCATTATAATTCTGGTCGAGGTAGAACTCACAATCAAAGAGACCCAATTACATTTGAGCATTATTTTCGAGTTGATGTTTTCATTGCTATGATTGACTCACAATTGTAAGAACTAAATTTTAGGTTTAAGGAAGATATGATGGAGTTACTTATTCTTAGCTCCTTTTTAGATCTAAGAGATGGTTTCAGATCATTTAGAATTGACGAATTTTGTAGTCTTACAAATAAGTTTTATTCTGAAGATTTTTTAGAATAAGAAAAATTACATTTGAGATATCAATTAGAGCATTTTAAACTTGATATTCAACATGATTCTGAAATGCAAAAATTATCAACTATCTCTGAATTGTGCCAATATTTAGTGAAATCAAGGAAGTCAACTATTTATCCTCTTATTGATAGGTTGGTTAGACTTGTTTTGACACTTCCAGTCTCAACTGCTACTACTGAGCGAGCTTTCTCAGCTAAGAGTCTTGTAAAGACTAAGCTTCGTAATAAGATGGGAGATGATTTTCTTGCAAATTCCTTAATTAAATATATTGAGAAAGAGATAGCTGATACTTTTAGCATTGATTCTATAATTAATGAGTTTTATGCTATGAAAGAGCGACGAGTACAGCTCAAGATGCCAAGACCTAAGACATAATGTATAGATAGACAAGATATAGATTATATAATTGTGCTTCTTAGATGTCTTTTTGGATGTTCCCCTATTTCCTCTTGTCAACACATATGGTTGTCCCCTCTTTTTACTATGTAATTTTGTCTTGTAATTTTTACCAGGTTTTTTCACTTAACATACCACACTTAGGATGGGAATTAAGGGGAAGCCTACTGGCTTGGTTGAGTTTTGGTGTGTCCATGTTAAGTTTGTCCTGGTTTAATTATCAATGATAAAAAAATATATATTTATAATATCTTTGCCCCCCCAACCTAAATTCCTAGTTCCGCCACTGCCTACTGTCTTTTTTTTTTTTAATAAAGGAAGGCAACCTAAAAAAAAAAATTGCAAGCAGTTACAACATTTAGAAGGCCAACCAAATTTACTGTACCTTAAACAAATTCAATTTTTATAGATACATGTACAGTAGCTAAAGCAATAAAGAAATAAATCAAAACAACAGATGGTTGTCGCAAATCTCGAAAATAACAAACCAATAAAATATATATACATATATGCCGCAATACCGTAAATTTCAAAGTCCAAGGCAATACCAAGAACAACGAATTTCATGGCCATTAAAACATAATATATAACCAGTAACAAGTATACCAAGGGAAGCCATGAAAACCAAACGCCAAAAAATCAAATCTCAATGAATCAACATGAAGGTGGCTCTGATACCAATTATTGTAGAAACCCAAATTGTTGTAGAAACCCTAGATTCCATCTAGCCATAATCCATCATACCAAATCATCAAGAAATTAAACTAGATGCGGAAGCGTACCTGAATCTATGATACTGATAAAATTTTGAGGTCTTACGGATCTAGGTCTTCCAAATTGATATGCATGATCAAGAGAGAGAATTCTATCTTTTCTAATGATGGGATGTCAGAAAAGAATCGTCCTATAATTTGGGGACCATAACCCTTTTATATCTGGATATATTTTCTCTATTTCTAATTTGACCCATCATAAAATTAGAAACTATATAAAGAGTATCTACACATTTAAACCCATACTTTATGACATAATTTTGCCTATCTTAATTTTAACCAAATTAGATCACTTTTACTATTTGGGCCAAGCCTTTTATGATAGACATAACATAAAATTATTGTTAATCTTAATATATATATATATATATATATATATATATATATATATATATATATATATATATATATGTCCATAAATCCCAACAATAACTCCCAAACTAAGAACCAATGGAATCCTTAAGATCAAGGCCGTGGAGGAACAACGGGAGTAGCGCCATAAACGAACTAAGTTCACGAGCTGCTCGGGTTTAACTCGATAATTTATGATAAACATAACATACAACTATTATTAATCTTAATATATATATATATATATATATATATATATATATATATATATATATATATATATATATAACCTTAAACCTAAAACCCACTAGAGCTATAAATAAGTCGACCTACTTGCGAACTGTTCAAGACTCAATTTGATAAAAGCTTGACTTAACTCGTTTGGAGCTCATTTTCCAAACAAGTCAAACTTGAGCTTATTAATATTCGGCTCGAGCTCAAAAAAACTTTAACAAACCAAGCCTGAGCTCTTCAAAGTTTGGCTCCACTCAGATTATTTACACCCCTAAATTGGAGACTCAAAGGAGATAGTCAGAGCCCTACAACAATCTCAATCTCAATCTCTTTTAGTCGTTGAGGGACTGAGCAACCATCAACAGGTGCCGCAAGCATCCTCGTGATAAACAACTGTCGAAGGGAGTTTCGAATCTATCTGCATAAGACACATATAGCAAAGAAGGAAAAACAGAGAAAAACATAATAAGGAAACCAAACAAATAGCACCATAATAGCCTTCCACCACGTGCCATTGACTGCAACAACAAACCCAAAAGAAAAATCTATATCCTAAACCCAACAATGGAAAGAAGACCCACTTGCCGGGACCAGAAAAGGGCGACCATCACTTGCCTAGGGGGATAGAGGTAGGCAGCCCAAAGCTACAGTAAAGAGAGGGCTTAACCCTAAAAGAAAAACAAAGAGTTTTTTCGCACAAGAAAAGCTAGAGAGAGACTCCTTTCAACTCTCTATTCCCTTAAATCAAGAAAGGCGTGAAAATGAAATAATCATGGTTTTTAGAGTTTAATTTTATTATAGTTTCCTAATTGGTTTTGCTATAGACTTTCCCTTTCATTTAATCATTGAAAAATGACCAAGACAATAAGAAGAAGGGTAGGGGAACATAAAAAAACAAAAATAAGCTATTAGACAATGAAAATGGTGGTTGAATAAAGAAAAGAAGAAAAGGAAAACAAGCTATTTGTCAATATGCTTAGGCCAGATTCTAGTCCTTGCTTTTATGGGTGGTTTTAGGTGTTTCACAACAATATTCTAAAAATAGCCCCCTCTTATCTCATCATATGTATAAACCACTGCTTAACATGCATGCCAAATGTGGAGCTCTTAGTGATTGTATGATACTTTAAAGTTCTTAATAAGTATCTCAAATTTAGTTGTTAAATTGCATATTTGCATATGTCCTAGGAGTAAAGGGAAAAAAATTATCAGATTTTCTCATTTGTAACTCCAGAATTATTGGAAGGCTCGTTTCCATTTCAATAAAATCAATATATTGATTTATTGCTTTCTGCTAGAGTTGCAGGAATGGTATCACAAGCACAAAAACAAAGTGTATCTAAGATTTTATTTTCTGCTGTTATTATTATTATTAAAAGAATTTTATTTTGAGCTGTTCTATAAAATTTGTCTTGCATATAACTGACCTATCATAGATCTAAAATATAAGATATACGATGGGAATTACTTATTAAATATATGAGTTTTATATATTTATTTTTTAGATTATAAGAGACTAGATCTAGACAAGAATTTTCCAGATTCCATATTTAGTTATTGCATTAGCTGTTTTCATCATTTTGATGCCTCCATTATTGAATCTAATTAAACTTGGAATGGTGAATGCTAAATGTGGGCTAGTTCACAACGGTACATATGGGGCTTTTGATAGCATTCATGATAAAGATGTTTGATGGAATGTGGTTATCACTTCAGGGAAAAATTAGAAATTTATTTTTAAAGGGTAAAATTACATATTGAAAGAAAAAACTAAATGAAATCTTGATAAAAATATATGAATTAAAATAAAAATATAAAGGCTAAAAGTTTCTTGTCTCTTAACGAGTTGAGAGTTTCTTGCTTTGTTTGGCAAGTTTTTCTGTTGTGGTGACGATGGCTAGTGCTAGCAGATCAAGGCATTCGATAGATGAGCTTTATGGGTCTCTTTTCATAGAAGATGAAGAGGAGAGGGGATTGAATATTGATGAGCTTGAAGGAGATGACAATATTGAAGGTTTTAAATGGTGTTTAGTTGGTCTTTCCTCCATAAAGAATAAAATGGCTTCGATTTAGCGACCTGTTAAAGGGGTTAGTATTAAGAAGTTGTCTAGAGGTGCTTATCTTTTTGAATTCTTTCATGATTTGGATTAGAACGCGTGGTGAAAAGAGGTTCCTGGACTTTTGATTAACATTTACTAATTTTGAAAGAATTGGAGAAGGGGGAGAATCCAGTTACTGTTCCATTAAACTCTCTGGAAATGTGGGTTCAAGCGTATGATATACCGAATGGTTTTATGATTGAGAGAATAGGGCTGCCATTGGAAATTTTATTGGGCGGTATGTTGAATCAGATCCTTAACTTTTCTGGTTTATGGCGGAATTATATGAGGATCCATATTGTTATTGATGTGCGAGTTCCTCTGAAGTGAAGAATGAAGGTGAGCAGATCCAATGATACTGGTGGATGGATTAACTACAAATATGAGAGTTGCCCATGTTTTGTTTCTTTTGTGGCATTATTGGACATTCAGATCGCTTCTATGAAAAATTTTTTGACACATCTCCTGAGAAACTTTTAAAAGCTTATGGTTCTTTTATGGGAGCTTCTTTTCACCGATAGAACAATGTCAGAGAACAGTGGTTACATTCTGAGTTTCCAATAGTGGAAGACAATAGTGAGTCACTGGGTGCTGAGTCAATGGAAATAGATATTGGTAGTGCTGATTTGTCACCTAAAAGTGGGGATCGCAGATATGGTCATGGTGATAAGGGTAAGTCAACTATTTTTTTAAAGGAAAGAGATGGAGCTATTAGTGGAGGGGATATGGCTAACTTAGGTTCTAGAGGGAAAATTTCAAATGGTAAAGAAAGAAACAAGGAAGCTGCGGATGTGGTCATTATTTCTAGACCCACTTACCATAATGAAGAGTTGGTTGTTATTGATCCAAAACGACATCGAAATGAGGAGTGTAGTGTTGGGCCAACTAATATTTCTGCTGTCGATCCAAATGTTACTTCAATGGATGCTACCAATCCAAAAAATGGGGATGGGGTGGGCTCTGGGTTCAGGCCCGCTAGGAGCAATGAGTTCGCTAGTTTGGAACTGTCGCAGGCTTGGGAACAAGCGAACAGTTCAGGTTTTGAAGGTCTTGTGTCCAGTAAGCAGCCCAGATTTATTTTTCTTATGGAGACTATGGTAACTAGAGATAAGGTGGAGATTGTTCAAAAGGCTTTGGGTTTTGAAGGTCTATTTACTGTTGAGCTTACGGGCCATGGAGGAGGTTTAGCTCTCTTTTGGAAGGAAAAAGACTCTACCAAGTTGCTTAATTTTTTTCAGAACCATATTGAAGTTACTGTTCACTTAGTGGGTCATTTTGAATGGAGGCTAACGGGCTTTTATGGTTTTCCAGAAAGACATCACCGTGGGGAATCTTGGGATTTTCTTCGCTAGTTAAAGATGATTTCTACTTTGCTGTGGTGTGTGGTTAGTGATTTTAACGACATCCTTTCTCATAATGGAAATGAAGGTCATGTAGCTCATCCCAATTGGTTTATAGATGGTTTTGGTAAATGTATTGAGGATTGCTAGTTGACGGATTTAGGGATGATTGGTCATCGTTTCATTTAGGAGCGAAGTAGGGGAAGTATTGATTGGGTTCAGGAGAGGCTTGACAGGGTTCTGAGTTTTGGAAGTTGGTGTCGCATCTTTAAGTATGTGAAGGTTTATAATCTTGAGGGTAGTTGTTCTGATCACTCCCTTCTTTTTTTTGCATTTGAATACTTTGTTATGGCAATATAGAGTTCGAAAATTTAGATTTGAGAATAGTTAGATTACCGAACCTGATTGCAAAGATTTTATCACTCACAGTTGGTTGAAGGGTTGTGGTCTTGGTATTAAGCAGCAAGTTATGATTTGTGGCGAGGAGTTATTGCTTTGGGGGAATTCTCTGCGTCGTCTGTTTAAGGACCAATTGAATGAGTGTAGATCTCGGATGCAACGTTTTCGGGGACTTTCTGATAATGTTTCTCTCCGTTTATTTAAGAAGGCCAACGTCAAATATCGATGGGTTTTGCTTAATCAAGAAACCTTTTGGAAGCAGAGGGCGAAGCAGCATTGGTTACATGGAGGGGATCAGAACTCAAAATATTTCCATGCTATGGCATCCACTTGCAGGAAACGAAACTTTATTAGCAGACTAAACGAAATTGATTGGGAAAGGGGTTTAGGAGATTTTATTGCTAATTATTTCACTGACCTTTTTTCTTCCTCCGGAAGTGATGGTCAGGCAATTGCTAGTTGTGTTAAAATTCATCTTTCGATGGAACAAAAGGATATTTTGTCGCAACTATTTCAAATGGAAGACGTTAAGCAGGCTATTTTTTCCATGCATCTGGATAAGTCAGCGGGTCCGAACGGATTAAATCCAGCCTTTTATCAACGATTTGAAATGTGGTTATTAGGGATGATATCACACGAGCTTGTCTTGATATTTTGCAGTAGAGGCAGATTCCGCGGGGGATAAATGAGATAGCTATTATGCTTATTCCGAAGAAGAAAATTCCTTCTTTTGTCACTGACCTTTGGCCTATATCTGTCTATAATGTGATATATAAGATTGTTTCCAAGGTTCTTGCTATCAGAATTAAACTTATTTTGTCAGATTTGATTTCTGATGTTCAAAGTGCTTTTGTTCTGTGAAGATTAATTACGGATAATGTGATGATAGCTTTCGAAGCTATGCACTATTTGAAGAGGAGAACTCAAGTCAAGGAAGGTTGGGCAGCTCTTAAGCTTGATATGAGCAAGGCTTACGATAGGGTGGAGTGGAATTTTTTACGAGTTATGTTATGGGTTTTGATAATTACTGGGTAAATAGGGTGATGTCTTGCATTTCATCAGTCACTTATTCTATTACCCATGGTGGTCAGGAGTTTGGTCTAATCTAGCCTACGAAAGGTCTGAGACAGGGTGACCTGTTGTCACCTTATCTTTTTCTTATCTATGCTGAAGGTTTGTCTTCTTTATTGAGGATTTCAGAGGAGAGGGGTTTTATTCATGGTGTAAAGGTTGCTAAGGTGCTCCTTCTATTTCTCACCTTTTTTTCGCAGATGATAGCTTGTTGTTTTTTAATGCGAGAGAAGTTGAAACTCAATGTGTTAAAGATATTTTGAAGGAGTATGAAGTTGCCTTGAGACAGGTTATCAATTTTCAAATATCCTCTGTCACGTTTAATTCTAATTGTTCTCCTGTTAGTGCTAATGTTGTGTGTCGAATCTTAAATGTGGACAAGGAGGAGGATTATGGTACCTATCTTGGTCTTCCTTCGTATATTGGTCGGAATAAGACTGAGGTTTTCAGTTTTATTAAAGATCAGGTATGAAAGAGACTTCAGGGGTGGAAAAGGAAGCTTTTATCTAGAACTGGTAACGATGTTTTACTCAAAACTATAGCACAAGCAGTTCCTAATTATGTTTTGAGTGTTTTTAAGATTCCTATGGAGACTTGTCTAGAGCTGGAGAGAATGATGAATGGTTATTGGTGGGGTTCAACTGGCCACGATCAATCTGGTATACATTGGATGTCATGGGACAGACTTTCTCGAAGGAAGGATTCTGGTGGAATTGGGTTTCGAAGGGTTCATGAGTTTAATATGGCGCTTCTTGGTAAACAAGCCTGGCAGCTTGTTTAGAAACCAAACTCGCTAGTTGCTCGTATTTATGCAACTCGTTATTATCTAAGAAGTAATTTTTTGGAGGCTACAGCTGGTAATAATCCTTCTTATGTTTGGAAGAGTGTGCTTGCGGCTCAGAAATTGATCTAGAAGAATTGTTATTGGCGGGTGGGAGATGGTAAATGTATTAGAATTTTCCGTGTTGCATGGTTACTTGATCCGTAGAATCCTTATATTGAAATAGAAGCAAATGAGGATTTAGCTGACATTTGTGTTCATAATTTGTTTAAAGTGAATCAAAGGTGCTGGAATGAGGAGGTTATTAATGATATTTTCAATAGTAGAGATGCCAGACTGATTCTGCAAATTTCGTAGCTTGTTTGATCAAGTGGATAGCTTTATGTGGATGGGAGATCGAAAAGGCACTTATACAGTTAAAAGTGCATATCGAAGCTTACTCAGCAACTCTTCGCAAGGGAGGGTGTTGGTCTCGTGTGGAAAAGGTTATGGAAGGCTAGAGTTCCTCCGAAATTCAAAAATATGATTTGGACAGCCTATTCTAATGTTTTGCCTACTTTATCTAATTTGAGAATCCGTCGTGTTGAGGTTCAAGTTGGTTGCTTCATGTGTAATGGCGAAGATGAATCTTTTTTTCATGTGCTCATCAGTTGTCCTTTTACATAGCAGTGTTGCCGTGCATCGAGTGTTGGATTCTAGCAGACTTCAGGTTCTACAATTTTGGACTAGCTTGGCAATTTTTTTCATTCCACTAGTGTTGAAGATGAATGTCTTGCTCTTGCCGTTCTTTGGAGCATATGGGATTGTAGAAATAAACGAGTTTGGCACAATATTTCCCTTAGTCCAGCTCAAGTTGTGGCTAACGCCAGGAGGATGTTATTGCAGTGGCAAGATGCACAATTTTTGCCAGTTTTGGAGAACAATTCTGCTGCTATTACTCAGATTACTGGATGGCTTCCTCCTATGCTTGACCGGATCAAATGCAATACTGATGCAGCTTTGGATGTCAACCAGGAAAGAGTAGGGGTTGGCTGGGTTTTTTGCGACTCGCATGGCATTTTTGTAGCTGCCAAAGTGAAGTCTTTTATGGGTAGAATGGACTCTCTTCAAGCGGAAGCTCTCAGTTTCAGGGAAGCTCTCAGTTGGGTGAAGAGTAAGGGATGGAAAAATGTAGATTTTGAAACAGATTCTCAATTGTTAGTTCATTCTATTTTTAGCAGAGTTCAGGATTTGTCTATTGTTGGTTCAATCATTATGGATTGCCAACTTCTTTTGCCAGAATTTATTAATTGTTCCTCGCAGTTTATTAGGCGATCAACGGAGCTGCTGTTTCTATGTCTGATGAGATTGAGTAGTGTCATTCTGCTCCTAGTTTTATTGAGGATGTATTGAGCTTTGATCAGTTGCTTTAATAAAATCCTCTTTTATTAAAAAAAAAATATTAAGAGATTAAAATTAAATAATATGAAAAATATGAATGAAATTTATATAAAAATGAACAGCTGAAACAAAGATAAAAATATTAGAGGGGTAAATAGTTTTTTTTTTTTTTTTTTTTTAAATATACTAAGGTTTATGTATAGGTAAAATTTCAATCTTAAAAATTTTAGAAAGCAAGCGTCAAGTTTTTTAAAAAAATATATTAAAATTTATAGATAAAATTTTAATTTTAAATACTTTTGGAGGGCTACGCTCCAAGGCACAATGTAGTTCCGTCCCTGATCGTCATTGCTTGTTTTTTTGAGAATAAGTCAATGGAAAATGCCTTCAGTTTATTTTTCTTTGATGCTAAAAAGTCAAATTAAAGACCCTTCAATTGAAGTTATTGACTTGCTGCTTTTTCCAACTGCAGCAAAGAATCAAGGAAATGTTTAATGGTAGAGAGGAGAACAATAGGGGTTTTAACAGTATTTAACTTGATTCATTTTAAAAAAATATAAGGACTTGTTTGACTGTAAATTCTTACCTACTGTCACTATTACCATAATTACACATTCAAATTGTGATTACTACTGTGATGTTGGGTATTGTCGTTATTTATTAATCGATTTTTTATTTAAAAATCATATTAATGGATTATTGTGGTTTGATTTTGTTAACTAGTAGTTTTTTTTTCCATTAGTGTAAATTATTATTTAATTTTTGGATATTATAATTACTCGTGTGTCGATTTTTATATTTTGAAAATTATATTAATTAATTATTGAAATTTAATTTTGTTAATTAAATAAAATTTCCCCAATTTTTAATAGTCGTGAATTAACAATGTAATCCCTCACAATCTCTCTTTTCTATTCTCTTTCCCTCACAATCTCTCTTTTCTATTCTCTTTCTCTCTCGGAGCATTGAAACATCTTAATAGAATCAAAATTTAGAGATCAATTAATATAATTTTTAAAATATAAAAACTAACTCATTAATAATAGCAAAATTCAAAGACTAATAGGGTATTAAGCTTGACTTATAAATTAGTCAAACATACATAAAAGTAGAAAATCATAAGTAAATTAGTGTTTAGTTTGACTTATAAGTTAAAAAATCTACTTAAAATAAGTCAGAAGTTATAAGTAAAGATACCTTACTTATGACTTTTCTACTTATTTTAAAACAACTCTTTGACCAAGTACAAGATTATATTATCTTAATAATTTTTAAATATTAACATTATCTTCATTTTAACAATTACAACACTTAATTAAATATCACTTCTAGTAATTTTAACCAATTAAATTACTCTTAACACATTTTAACCAAACATTTAAACAATTTAAAAGTTATTTTTAAGTAATTTTATGAAGCAATTAACTACTTATTTTTAATTTAACTCATAAGTTAAAACTATATATTAAATGAAAAGTTAAAAGTAAACCTTCTGAGTATTAATTTTTTAATAAGCTAAAATTTTATTAATAATAAAGATCAGAAAAATGAAACACCCCTAATTTTTAAATTTATTATTTTTGGGTAAATATTGATATTTTATTTTATTTGAATTTTAGGAAATTATTTGAAATTTTTCGAATTTTAGAAATTGGATTCGATTTTCTGAAAATAAAAAATTTGATGATTTTTAAAAATTAATTTGAAGGCTACGTGGCAAAACTAAAAATATATTTAGAGTCTACGAATTTTTCTGAGTTTTTTAGAATTTTTTCGGAATTTTTGGACCTCATTTTCGGTCCCAAGGCAGAGTAAAAATTCAAAAATTTGTATCTTGAATCAGACCGGCCGAATAGAACAGGATCGGATCGGACCGATCGAATCGGACCAACTTCTTCTTCCTTTTTCTTTCTCCCCGCGCGCGTCCCGACCTCTCCTTCTCTCTCTCCCATTTTCTCTCTCCTCCCTCCTCCCCTCGCCGGCCAGCCGCCACCCAGCCCTCCCCACCTCGCCGGCGCGCCACCCTAGCCTCCCCCCATCGTCGGCCGCCGTCTAGAACGCCGGGACACTGCGCGCGAAGCCGCGCGATGCGCAGCGCGTAGCTTTGTCTTCCCGACCAAAATCCGGCCGATCTGGCCACCGATTGGGCCAGGTCTTGTGTCGAACAACATCTACACCTCGAGAGCTTTCCATAGACACCAAGAACACCAAAATCTATCGAGCGGTTTGTCCAATTTTTGTCCGGGAAATTTTAGCCCATTTTGACTTTTGGGCTAGATTTCTCGCAAACTGTGAACCCCACGAGAAAACCGAGAGTACCAGAGCACTCCACTCATCGAGAGCTTCGCGGAAATATAAAATTCAAAATTTTCTGACACCATTTTTTGGTGGGTCCCATGAAATTTCGTAGTGTTTTTCTGAGCATTAAATGAGCTTAGAAAATTCTGTAAAATTTATGTACTAACCCCCGTGTTGTGGGCTTCGTGTAGGTATCTTCAATTCGGGGAAATTCGACAGTTGTCCGATCTGTGAATTTCCGGCCAGACAGACCGGCTACCGAAAAGGTCTCCGAATTGGATCGAGATTTTGGCTACCCCACCATTGTCAGACGTCCCGAGCGCGTCCTCTGAGTCAGAATAGGCATAGGTAAACTCGAACTTTACTTTTTCGTAATTTTCTAGTGCTTAAATGAGATTAAAAATCCATAAAATATTCGTGGTAGCTCAGAAAATTATGATTCTTTTTGAATTAGCCTAATAATATTGCTAAGGACCGCGGGGAAAAGTTTTAGGATTTTTAGAGTTTATTTGGGTAGTTTTTGCAAAAAGGGTCAATTATAAGGACTAAACTGTAAATTTACATATTGTGATTGATGATTGTTTGGATGGGCCCAGGAGGGGTTGTGTGATATGATTGAGTTGTGAGTGTATGATTTGTTAATATAGAAGTGCGTTTTGAGTCCTTTTGCATGTTGGGTAGGTACTAGGTATTGGGGAGACTCTGCCGGATTTTCGGTACGACTTAGGACGTATTTGGTCTTTTCTTGGTTTGTATTGAGTCAATTGTATTAAATAATTGTAATAAAATTTTCAGGTGAGCCGGGACAGCCTTCTTCTTCCGCCCAGCCGCCACAGAGACTGCTGTCAAGTCTGTGAGTAAAATATTAATTTTAATTGTAATTTCGATATTATTATATGTTCAAGCATGCCCATGCATCACTTATATGTAAATATCTATGTAGTTAAACTCTAGGCACGTTTTATGTTGCATTCATAACTGTTAAAGTGTCATGGATGTTGTTGTGGTAATTTGGAGTAGTGTGCGTGCATTGGCGTGCGTGTGGTATAGTGTTGGCTATGGACAGGACGGGTAGACACAGCTTGAGATCTTCGCTGGGACCCGGTCCTTCGGGGTGGACACAGCTTGAGTTCTTCGTTGGGACCCCGATTTGGTTTATTAAGCGAAAGTCCGGCTTGAGTTCTTCGCTGGCATAGGTTGGATTTAAGAGAGCTGCATAGAGGATCAGCCCATATATTTATGATTTGACATTACTGGGTGTGTGAGTGCTCCAAATTACCTTTTTGCTGTTATGATGTGAAAACATTGCTGATGTTGCATTCACTCTACAGGGTGCATTAGCTTTAGGTAGTTATAGAGATTATGGTTAAAATTGATATTTTACTCTCTGAGTCAAACGCTCACTCCTGTTCAATATTTTTCCAGGCCACAGGAGGATATTTTTGAGGTTAACCTGCTTTTCTCCCTCACAGGTCGTTTATTAATGTTTGTATAAACCTGTTAACTCTTAGAATTTCTGCATGTGTTAGAAATATTTATTTGGATTGGGTCTGTAATATAAATTACCATGTTGGACCTGTAAATTTATTATTATATGTATGTTTGATGTACTGGATGAGGGAGCTGAGCTCCCATTTAATTTTTATGACATTTGAGTATGTGGAGGGTGAGCTGAGCTCCCCAATTGATTATATATTGTGTTTACAGGTCGGGTGAGTCAAAAACTCCCCGTTGAAAGGTTCATTTTATAGTTGGACTCTGTCCGGTTGAATTCTTGAAATTGGGCCCAAATGGGCCTTAGAGTTGGGTTAAGGAATAGTTAGGCTTACTACGGGCCTCGGGGGCTTTAGGCTGGCCTAGGTCCTAGTGCCAGTCCGGCCCATAGGTTGGGTCGTGACAAATGTGGTATCAGAGCTTAGGCTCTAGATTCTTAGGGAATGTTTGTCTAAAGTGTTGGGAAGAGTCTACTAGGAGTCACATGCGGAAAATAGGGTCCACATTTGTCTTGCATTATCATCTTTGCTTCTAGTTTCTGCTTCATATAATTGTGTGTAATATGAGTCTATAGAGCTGTGTAACATGCTGTTTTGAATATTGTGAGCTAATGCTGCTGAATTTCAGGAAAATGCGTAGAAGCAGGAGAGGCGCCTTGCACGAGAACGGATGTGCACGGCGAGGTGTCGGCACAGGATGAGCGCCGCCCAAGGAGGCGGTAGGAGGCCTAGAGGCTCAAGTAGAAGAAGCGGTGCCACGATTCGAGATCGATCTTTTATGGCACAGGTCCCATGGACCCAATGGCGCTTACTCTGTTGGTTTCAGAGAACCATCGATATGATGGCACGATATATGGTCCACCCTCCCAGTGGCGATCTACGCACCAAGAGAGGAACCTTACAAACAGATAATCAATTTCAAGAAATTGGTGCCTGGTACTTATGATATGTTAGACGATGCATATTGATTTTTGGATTCCTGTAGACAGGCAGGAACAGAGTTGCAGTTAATTGATAGGAGACTTATAGAGTGTGTGCAGCATGTCATGGGGCCTATGCCTAAACAATGGATGAATGACTACGTATTACCTTGGATGGAGGGTTTGTCATGGACTCAGTTTGTGGAACTGTTCATCAACCGGTTTGTACCAGAAAGTTTCAGAGATCAAAAGCAGTGGGCCTTTGAGGCTTTAAGGCAGAATGGCAGGTCTGTAGATGAATATGCTCTGCAATTTTTGGAATCGGCGGTATGCCCCTACAGCAGTAGCTACAGAAACTATGAAGGTGAAGAGGTTCCTAAAGGGGCTTGACAGGAAGTATGCAAACCTGGCCATGATGTCGGATCAGTCTTTTGATGTAATGGTTGATCGAGCCAGACAGATTGAGATTAGCTATGCTGTGGATGACAGCGGAAGGGCAAAGAAAAATAGAGCAGAGGGTTCTTCAGGTGTTTCCCACATGGGTGCTCTGGATAGTGGTGGCCAGAGTAATTACAGAGGAAGAAGTAGGAACAAGAAGAGTGGTTTTAGACACAAACCTCGAGGGTTCAGGCTAGGGTATGGATCCAGCAGTGGTCATAGTTCGGGGTATAGCAGTTCTGTGTCTGGTTCAGGATCCTCCTTTGCACCTTGTGCACAGTGCGGAAGAGGACATTCAGGACCTTGTATAATGGGTTCAGGAGTATGCTTTAGGTGTGGCCAACCAGGTCACTTTGCTAGGGAATGCCCCATGTTCAGCGAGCCACAGATGGGGTCACAGGGTTCTGTTGCAAATGTTCCTCGTCAGTTGTATCCTGGTGCTTCCAGCATGGTAGGCAGTCAGTTCAGTGGCCAACAAGGCCGAGGACAAGGGAGACGTGGATTTGGAAGCAGATCAGGAGGTAGAAGTCAGTATCAAGGTTCTGTCACCCAGGGTAGGGGTCAAGCTCGGGTTTTCACACTGACCCACCAGGATGCTCAGGCTTCCAATGCAGTTATGGCAGGTATTCTTCTAGTCTGTTCCTATGAGGCTCGTGTTTTGATAGATCCAGGTGCTACGCACTCATTTGTCTCTCCAGTGTTTGCCATGACATTGGGTAGGAACCCTACAACTTTAGAATGCCCTTTGTCTGTAGCTACCCCGCTTAGTGACAACATAGATATAGATATGGTTTTTCCGGGTAGCCCAGTTGTAGTGGATGGAAAGATCCTCCCAGCAGACTTGGTTCCTCTACCAGTAATAGATTTCGATGTAATCTTGAGGATGGATTGGTTGGCAACTCATTATGCCACTTTAGACTGCAGGAACAAAAAGGTGTATTTCCACATACCTGGTGTGGAAGAGTTTAGCTTTGATGGTGACAGGAGCGTGGCTCCATATAATTTGGTGTCCGCAATTAGTGCTAGAAAAATGTTGAGGCGTGGATGTCAAGGGTATTTGGCATTGGTGAGAGATACATCTGTAGAAGGTGTCAACATGGAAAATGTTCCTGTTGTCAGAGAATTCATGGATGTCTTCCCTGAGGAGCTTCCAGGGTTGCCACAAGGAAGGGAAATAGAGTTTTGCATTGATGTTGTGCCGGGTACAAACCCCATATCAATGCCTCCTTACAGGATGGCACCAGCAGAATTGAAAGAGTTAAAGGAGCAACTAAAGGAGCTTTTGGACAAGGGTTTCATACGTCCGAGCATTTCACCCTGGGGCGCTCCTGTTTTATTTGTGAGAAAGAAAGATGGGTCATTGAGGTTATGTATTGACTATAGACAGATGAACAAGGTGACTGTGAAGAATAAGTATCCACTTCCTCAGATCGATGATCTGTTTGATCAACTCCAAGGGGCTAGATTCTTTTCCAAGATAGACCTACGATCAGGCTACCATCAGTTGAGGATCAGGAATGAGGATGTGTCCAAAACGGCATTCAGGACAAGATATGGTCATTATGAGTTCTTGGTGATGTCTTTTGGACTCACTAATGCACCAGCAGCCTTCATGGACTTGATGAACAGGGTATTCAAGCCATTTTTGGACCGTTTTGTCATCGTATTCATAGATGACATTTTGGTATACTCTCGGACCAAGGAAGAACACGTGTGGCACTTAAGGATGGTGTTGTAGACTTTGAGGGAGCACCAGCTATATGCCAAATTTTCAAAATGTGAATTTTGGCTAGAAAGCATCTCATTCTTAGGACACGTGGTTTCTAGTGAAGGCATTCAAGTAGATCCCAAGAAAATTGAAGCTGTAACTGATTGGCTTAGCCCTACAACAGTCACTGAGGTGCGAAGTTTTTTGGGTCTAGCTGGCTACTATAGGCATTTTGTGTAGGAATTTTGCAGGATAGCAGCTCCCCTAACTAAGTTAACTTGGAAGAATGTTCCATTCATTTGGACAGATGACTGTGAGGAGAGTTTCCAGAAGCTTAAGGAGTGTCTAACCACCGCCCCGGTGTTGACACTACCGATGAGTGGTGAAGGATATACCGTGTATTATGACGCCTCCAGAGTTGGCTTAGGGTGTGTTTTGATGCAGAATGGAAAAGTAGTGGCTTATGCTTCAAGACAGCTGAAGAGGCATGAGCAGAACTACCCCACCCATGATTTGGAAATGGCGGCTGTAGTCTTTGCACTAAAGATCTGGAGACACTACCTGTATGGTGAAGTGTGCGAAATATACACCGACCACAAGAGTTTAAAGTACATCTTCCAACAGAGGGATTTAAACTTGAGACAAAGGAGATGGATGGAGCTTCTGAAGGACTATGATTGTACCATCCAGT
Organism: Hevea brasiliensis; assembly: GCF_030052815.1. Lineage (NCBI taxonomy): Eukaryota > Viridiplantae > Streptophyta > Magnoliopsida > Malpighiales > Euphorbiaceae > Hevea > Hevea brasiliensis. The sequence continues at coordinate 12,127,532 of NC_079495.1, forward strand.
ATCACCCTGGGAAGGCCAATGTAGTAGCAGATGCTTTGAGCAGAAAATCTTCTGGCAGCTTAGTGCGCATATCAGCGGAGAAGAGATGGTTGATTCAGGAAGTACATGAGTTGATGGATTAAGGTCTAATCCTAGATCTTTCAGATGAGGGGGTATTATTGGCTGATGTGGCCCAACCGCAAATGCACGGGTCGTACAAGTAATACAGTAAAGATATCGTTCCCACGAGGAGTTGTGTTAATGACTGAATTTTTGATATAAAAAAGTTGACTAAATTGAGCTAATTTCGAAATTAAAACAATAGATTGAATGGGTATTGGAGTACGAAATTAATATGTGCAAAATTAATAGTCTATTCAACTATGTAATGATTTAACTAAAATTGCATCAAATTGAAATAAGCAAGTTCAAGTATGGCAAAATTTAAAATGGCAAGCAATTAAATTTGATTGGAAATTAACAATGATAAAAAGGCGATTCCGGAGTTCGGGATTTCATATTCGAGCTATTTCGGGATTTTTAAATTGGTTATCCAATCTTATGAAACTTATGGGTTTTAAGGAGATTAATTCTTAAATCCTTTGAATTCCCTTTCGAGTGAGACAAAGAGTGCCTTAATCAATCTAATCCTACTTTCGTGGACTTAGAGTTAATTAAGACCCATTAAGTTCTTTAATTAATCTGTGAATCCTCTTAATCCTTAGCCTATTTCTAGGTCTAAGTTAATTAAGTCCAATTTCTTGATTATCTATCACAGGGCCTTCTCCTTTCGGTGCTTCAACCATGGATTAAGAACATCACTTAATGGGATCCTACACTAAGCATGTCATTAAGCACACAAGAAATGAATAAAACTCATTAAGACCACAAAATATGGATTACCCAATCAAAATCCACAAAATATCTCAAATATTACAACCCTTACTCCAGAATCAAAATAAAACTACTCACTATCCATAATGCTTACAAGATATATTGAGTTTAAATGGAAATAAAGCTTTAATCTAAGCTAAGGAATAAGAAATTAAACACTAGAAATGTAGAAAAATGTAAGGAAAGAAAGAAATCTGCAAATCTTGGTTGAAAATGGTGTGGAAGGTGAAAGTGACTCCTCAAATTCTGCCTCTCTTCTCCTTTCCTTTTCTGCTCCTTATCTCCTCTCTAAAATGGGAAATGAGACTATTTATAGCATTTTCTGACATGGAGCCCTAAAATGGTGTGTTCTAGGAGGAATTTTCTGAGGGAATCTTCTGCCAGCTCATTAATGAAACCTTTATGGGACTGCATAAGTGGACTGCATAAGTTATGCAGTCCCTTATCTGATTTTAAGTGGTTCTAGTTCACTTATGCTGAATCGCATGACTTGGTGCATAGGTTATGCACAATTAGTGAGAGTGCATAAGGGAGCGTGAATGTGCATAAGCTATGCGATCTCCTTATGCACATTTAGCGAGTATTGGAAACGATGATTTTCTCCTTATGCAGTCTGCATAGCTTATGCGGCAAGTTATGCACAATTTGGTCAATGTATATTTCAGCTTGAAAACTTGTTTTTGACATCTTTGGCTGTAGAAGGCACTCCTCAATGGCAAAATTTCTCTTCAGTCCTTCAAAAACACCATTTTTCCTACAAAACAAAGTAAAAATTACAAATTAATCCAAAATTGACAATTATGAAAAATTAACTAAATAACTAATGAAATTAGCTAAAAGTGACTAATAATCAAATAAAATGGCTATGAAATTAAACCTAAATGCTTATGCAAAATGTATGCATCAAATACCCCCAAACTCAAGCTTTTGCTTGTCCTCAAGCAAACTTTAAAATGTGATGCAAAATTTTTAGGGGTGCCTTATCCAAAGAGCTATGAAAATCACCTATTAAGGTAACTTAACACCCTTTTAGCCATACCAACAATCCATATACCTATCCTTCAAAATGCAAAGAATCTAATGCTTATCCAAGCTTTCACCGCTTAGCCATCAAGTCAATTATCATTCAACATCCCCAAACTAACCAATCAAGAGAGAGAGTCACGCTCAAAAGGAATTCTAGAACAATCAATAGTCAAAGTGTCTCTATATGGAATGATGGAATTGAATGAATGAATGAATAGTTTTCCAATCCCATAGGCAAATTCCCTACTCCTATCTCCACTAATGTAGCAAGTACTATCAAGAGATCAAAGGTCTTTTTAGGGATGTAATGGGGCCATGGGGTTCAAAATGAGGCTAAGAAGAAGAATGGGTAAAAAGAATTCAAAGCATGAGAATATTTCTAATCTTAACAACATAAGGTACACTTCTTATTTGATTATAATTTTTTTTTTTTTTTTTTTGTATATATGGAGGAGAGAAGTACACAATGAGAATTGTCAAGTGCTAGCAAAACACATAAAAAAAATGGAGGGACATTTTGATACTTTAAACTTGTATTTTGCATTTTCTTTTGATGATTGTCCCTAAAAATGCCACCCCCAAACTCATTTCTTTTAATACTTTGGGTGGATTTCTTTCATTTTGAATGGCAATAGTGAAAAGCACATATACTAGCACTTTTACAAGATGACAAGCACTTCTTCTCCCTTTTATTGTATATATATATATTTTTTATTTTTATTTTTTTTAGAAAGTGTACCTAATATTCAATATTATTCTCATGAAAAGGGTTGGAGTGTTTGGTTCATTGGCTAGGTAGCAATAAGGATTTCAAGAAAAATTAGGGATAAAAAGGCTCAAAGGGGTTTTCAAAGGTCAATTTTAATTAGGAAAAAGGGCTAAAGGTTTAAAATGAGAAGGTTTAAATCAAAGAATGCCTAATCATCTCTCTTTTCAAGTACAAGCTGGTATTTCACCTTGAAAGGTTTAGAAAATTTGTTCTAGGATTGGTGAGACATCATTTGACTACCTTATATCCAATAACTCCCTCTAAACACTCTAATCTCTAAAGGACTAGTTGGGTGGCTTTTTGGCTAAGAAGATATAGGCAAGGGATAGACACTTCAAAACCTTGCACCTCTTAGGAAACTTTCAATCCGCAAACCCAACTAAAAGGTGAGTCAAATCACTCTCATAGGTAGCTTTTCAATACTCAAGGGATTTGGCAAAAGATTCTAATGCATGATGCATGATTCCTAAAATGAGTAATGCATTAACTAAATGGAGGAAGTCTATTTGTCTATTTGTGTGTAATGTGTACAATTTGTCTATTTGTATATGTGCTATGTGATATATAATGCGTATGTAAATGTGTAATGTGTTATGTATATGTATGTATGGATGTGTATGTAAATATTTACAATATATGTAAATGGAATGGGATGAGATGCTCCTATACTCAAAATGTGAAAAATAAAGCAAAAATCAAAATGTGCACCCCCAAACTCAAAATTGGACATTGTCCTCAATGTCTCAAGTAGTAGATAACAAAAACTCAAAGCAAATAATATTTACCAGGAATTGTAAAAATTAAGAGCAAAAAGAAAGAGTTACCTGGTATGGGGCAGAGGAGAATTCAAGATATAAAGGGATGCATAAGAAGCTGCACAGGTTATGCAGAGTAAAATGCTGTCCAGATCAAGTGCATAAGTAGGGTGCATAAGCCGTGCGGTTCTGCATGAGTGGCAATATGGGTTGCATAGGCTATGCAGGACATTTGCATAAGGGGAATACAGCCTGTGCAGTTCTGCATAAGTAGCAGAAAGGGTTGCAAAGGCTATGCAAAATATTTGCATAAGGAAATTCATAGCCTGTGCAGTGTATACAAAAGCTGCTGCATGATGATTAGCAAGGGGAAATGTACAACCAGCAGTAGAAGCATTGAAATATATACAGAGTATGGGCAAATATGTACAAAAGGGCAATAAGTGCAATGAAAATCAAAGAAAACTAATGTAATAGCTATCCAATAAAACTTCAAGAAAAACAGAATTTAAAACAAACTAATTCAAAACAAACAAACATAATTCAAAACAAACTATAAATGTTTGAACATATTTACAAAGGAAAAGTCCTACAAGTTTGAACAAAAGTAAAACAAAAACTAATCTAGTTATATTGTTTTGCCCTTGTCCAAGGATGTTGCTAAGGGTGGTAGGCTGCTTTGGTTCTTTGTCGAAATGATGGTCTTTGGAGGAGGTGCTGGAGGTGGAGGTGGCATTCCCAGAAAGATCATGAGTTGCTTCACCATCTCCTTCAATTCTTTCTGCTTGTCCCTGGTTTCCATGACAAGGTCAAATAGTTGATCATGACGATCCTTGAGTGTATCAAGACCAGTGTCAAGCTTCCTATCCACAAAGTATATATCATCACTAAGCCTTTCAAGATAGGTGAATAAGGCTTTAGTGTTGAATCTGAGGAGAATTGTGGATGAGGAAGGTTCATTTGTAGGAGGTGTGGGTGAAAGGCTGGCAGGTCTGTTGGTCGAGGGGTGGGGTAGGTTCAATAGAGTGATGTGGGACTGATGGGAAAGGTTGGGCTTCTGGTTGTGCAATGGGCTCAGTTTCTGCTGCAGGTTGTGCAATGTCAGAATGTGGCAAACTGAACCCTGTTTTAGATAGGTGTGCAGTATCAAAATATAAGGTGTCCACAAGTGCTGGTATTGGGTGCTCTTCAGGACTAAAACCAAAATGCTTGGCTATAACTGTTATGAACCCATCCAGGACAATGTCACCTATGGATTTAGTGGCAATATACAACACATGCTCACAAAAGAAATAACCAGGAGAAACCTTGACCTTGTGAAAAGCACACCATAACATGAATAATTCAGATTTCCCCACAGCACCAGAACTAGTTCCTCTGCCCAAAATAGTGCTAGCAATCAGTCTATGAATAAACCTAAGTGCAGGGTCAAGTATTTGAGAGGTTTTTGATCTTCCAGCAAAGAAAGTCTGAGGTTGGTTTGTGATAATTCTCCAAAATTGGGCAGCATTCCAAATACCCTTGTTTGTTACCTCTACTCCAGTATATGGCACTCTAAATAACCCATCTATTGCAAAACCAAGAATGCTATGAAATTGATCCAATGATAACTCTCTATTTTGCCCCAAACATCTAAATTTCATAGTTGGCTTAAAATCTACATCATGCAATTTCAGGGTGGCAGAGAATGAGGAAATAAATTCCAAAACTAAAGCTGGGTAAACAATTTTTTGCTTGTGCACAAATTCCATCCAACCCATACCATCTAGATAAGCAACCACATTGTCAAATAAACCAAGTGACTGGAGAGAGTCCACAGAAATATACCTAGTGGGTTGCACCTTTCTTTCCTTAAGTCTCTTAAAGGCTGCCTTTTGAACTGCATCCGGAAGAGACCAAGGGATTTTTGAAACCTGTGAGGTTGCTGATAATTGCTTTCTGTTGGAAGAGGGTGATTTGGCTTGTGTGGAGGCTGAGGTTTTGGGGTTTTTGGGTGGTGGTTCTGAAAATGGGGTGGGTGGTTCTTTACATTTGGATAGAGGAGGTGCAGAGGACATGGGCCTAGTGGATTTCGACCTGATTTTTCATTTGTACGTGGTTGTGGAGGGTGGTGGGGGTGTCGCTTGGAGGGGAATCGGGATTGGGAGGTAGCGTTGACAATGGCGAAACCTGGAGAGGGGAAACTGGACGGGAATGGGGAGGCGACTCCATTGCCGATGGTGAAGATGGAGGAGGTGAGGGAAAAGAAAATATGCACGGGGTAGTTAGGGCTAGGGCGGCTGAAATGGGTGTGGAGAAGAATAAGAAGAAAATGTCGGGAGAAACGGAGGGGAACGGACGGTCATAAACAGAAAAGACAGGAGGCGGGAGAAATGGGTGCCGACGGGAATTTTGGATTAGGTTGTGTAAGACTGCATAAGTGAAAATTGAGTTGTGCATAACTTGTGCACTCTTTTATACATGGTTCGGTATGATTTGAACTTCAGAGAAATAGCTCATGCACAAGTGCATAAGTCATGCACTGTCCTTATGCACTGTTCGGCAAGTTTTGAAATCTTGGGTTGGTGGTTATGCAGAAGTGCATAGGTCATGCACCCTCCTTATGCAGGTCTCGGTAGGTTTTGGTGTTTGGAAAATGTGGTCATGCAGTTGTGCATAAGCTATGCACTCTGCTTATGCATGTTTCGGTGGGTTCTGATTTTTGTGGAAAGTGGTTATGCAGAAGTGCATAGGTCATGCACTCTGCTTATGCAGGTCTCGGTAGGTTTTGGTGTTTGGAAAATGTGGTCATGCAGTTGTGCATAAGCTATGCACTCTCCTTATGCACCCCTCGGCAAGTTTGGAATTTTTGGGTTTCTGGTTATACAGAAGTGCATAAGTCATGCACTCTGCTTATGCACCCCTCGGCAGGTTTGGAATTTTGGGTTTAGTTTATGCGAAGTGCATAAGTCATGCACTCGCTTATGCACCCCTCGCGAGTTTGGAGATTGAGTTTTTGGTCATGCGGAAGTGCATAAGTTATGCACCCTCCTTATCTGGAACTTGAGAGAGAAAATGAAGAATTTGAAGTTATGCAAATGTGCATAAGTCATGTACTCTGCTTATGCAGGTTTCGAAAGATATGAAATTTGACAAAATTAGGCTATGCAGAGTTGCATAAGCTATGCACTCTTCTTATGCGATTTACCTTGAGGATGAAAATGGCAAGAATTGTGGTTATGCAGGATTGCATAAGCTATGCAGTTGCTTATGCACAATTCAACAAGATTAAGATTGCAATGGAACATGATTTGCAAGTGTGAAAAATACCCTAAAATGAAGAAATATAATTCTATGAAGCATAAACCATGAGAAATTTTCACCAAAAACACATCAATATATACAAAGTTCATCAAAAATGCATCACACAAGCTTGTGAAGATGGATCCTGCATAAAAAGCATTTGTGACCCATGCCATTTTGACTCAAATTCTGCAAATCAACATTTAGCACATTAAAACTCAATACAATCTGCATAAAGTTGCATCTATCCATAAGTGATGAAATGAACTCTCCAAGTTATGCCAAGAGAATGCAATATTGTCCACCTTGAATTCCACAACCCAAATAATCTCAAAACTACAAAGATGACCAACTTACCACCATATTAACATTAAAAGCACATATACTTAAAAGTTACACACCCAACCTCACCAAAAACACAAGCCATCTGCTGCAGACACCCTTTTTGCTGCAGATTCCATTTTTCCTCTGCATAAACCAGATAACAGCTCCTGCACAGGTTATGCAGTAAGAACTAATCAGTTTGTGGGAGAGTTTGAAGGACAAAATTTTCAAGTTAAGAATCACTCCCCAGCAGTTCACCAGCCTTTCTTCATTGAAATACATCTACAAGGGACAAGATTTAACAATGTCAAAAATTGAATTTGGGGAGGTTCAAGATAAAAACAAAAGCAATGAAAATGAAAGTAAATCAGCAAAATAAAAATAAAAGGACTTGGGATGCCTCCCAAGAGGGCTAATTTATAGTCCTTAGCTGGACTTTTCATGAATTTCACTGAAAAGAGGTGAGGGATTGGAGAGCTTGTAACAACTTGCTCCTTTTATTGGGTCTCCAGTTATGTAATGCTTCAATCTATGCCCATTGACCTTAAAATTCCCAGATTTTTCACTCCAAATTTCAATTGCTCCATAAGGGAAAACCTTAGAAACTCTATATGGACCAGTCCACCTTGATTTAAGTTTTCCAGGGAACAATTTCAATCTTGAGTTGAACAATAAAACTAAATCACCCTCTTTGAATTCCTTTTTTCTAAGATGCTTATCATTAGTTCTTTCTTTGTAAATACGGGCACTTTCATAAGCATCCATCCTCAATTCTTCAAGCTCATTAAGTTGCAATAGCCTCTTCTCACCAGCTTGCTTAAGATCAAAATTCAAGGTCTGAATGGCCCAATATGCTCTATGCTCTAGCTCCACAGGTAAATGACAAGACTTACCATACACCAACCTAAAGGGAGTAGTTCCTATAGGGGTTTTGTAGGCAGTCCTATATGCCCATAAAGCATCATCTAGTTTGATAGACCAATCTTTCCGAGAATTGTTCACTGTTTTCTCCAAAATATGCTTGAGCTCTCTGTTAGAAATTTCAACTTGTCCTGAAGTTTGAGGGTGATATGGGGTAGCTATCTTGTGCACTACACCATACTTCCTCATTAAGCTCTCAAATTGCTTATTGCAAAAATGGGAACCCCCATCACTAATTACAGCCCTAGGAGCTCCAAATCTACTCAAGACAAATTTCTTCAAGAATTTCACTACAACCTTAGCATCATTAGTTGGAGTTGCAATAGCTTCCACCCACTTTGACACATAGTCAACCCCAACTAGAATGTATTTATTACCAAATGAAGGAGGAAATGGCCCCATAAAATCTATTCCCCAAACATCGAATAATTCCACTTCAAGAATATTATTTAGGGGCATTTGATCTCTTTTTGACAAATTTCCACTCTTTTGACATTTATTACATTCCAACACAAATTTCCTCACATCCTTAAAAAGATTTGGCCAAAAGAAACCAGCTTGCAAAATTTTATTAGCTGTTTTAGAGATTCCAAAATGTCCTCCATAATCAGAAGCATGGCAATGATGCATAATACTCTGTGTCTCCTCATCAGGAATACATCTCCTTATTAAACCATCACAGCATCTCCTAAAGAGTAAAGGATCATCCCATCTATAAAACTTCACCTCATGCAAAAACTTTTTCTTTTGTTGCCATGTCATACCTAGAGGTAAAACTCCACAAGATAAATAATTTACCAAGTCTGCATACCAAGGTAGTTTAGCAATAAGAGAGAAAAGTTGTTCATCCAAGAAAAACTCATCAATAGGGATTTCATCCATTTCTTCATTATCAAATTTCAACCTACTAAGATTATCAGCAACAACATTTTCAGCTCCCTTCTTATCTCTAATCTCCAAATCAAACTCTTGTAACATCAGAATCCACCTAATGAGCCTAGGTTTAGCCTCTTTTTTACGGAGTAAATACCTGATGGCTGCATGATCTGAAAATATAACCACTTTTGAGTCAATAATGTAAGGTCTGAACTTTTCCAATGCAAAGACAATTGCTAAAAATTCCTTTTCAATTGTTGCATAATTTGTTTGAGCCTCATCCAGTGTTCTACTAGCATAATAAATAGCATAATCCTTTTTGTCCTTTCTTTGACCAAGAACAGCCCCAATTGCATAGTTGCTAGCATCACACATAATTTCAAAAGGTAGGCTCCAATCAGGTGGTTGCATGATTGGTGCAGTGATAAGAGCTTGCTTCAACCTGCAAAAGGCATCCAAACACTCTTGGTCAAATACAAATGGTATGTCATGACTTAACAAATTAGACAAAGGTTTAGCTATTTTAGAAAAATCCTTGATAAAGCGTCTGTAGAACCCGGCATGTCCTAGAAAACTTCGAATTCCTTTGACATTGGTAGGAGGAGCCATCTTTTCTATCACTTCAACCTTGGCTTTATCAACATCTATTCCTCTGTTAGACACCAAATGTCCAAGCACTATCCCTTCCTGAACCATGAAATGACACTTTTCTCGATTTAATACTGTGTCGATTCGCACATGTTGCAAAACTTTAGAAAGGTTAGCCAAGCATATGTCAAATGAAGATCCATAAACAGAAAAATCATCCATAAAAGCCTCCATTATGTCTTCAATGAAATCTGAGAAGATTGCCATCATGCACCTTTGAAAAGTGGCTGGTGCATTACACAGCCCAAATGGCATCCTCCTATAAGCAAAGGTTCCGTATGGACAAGTAAAAGTGGTTTTCTCTTGATCATTTGGATGGATAGGGATTTGAAAAAAACCTGAATATCCATCTAAATAGCAAAAATAAGAATGCCTAGCCAGTCTTTCTAACATCTGATCAATGAAGGGAAGTGGAAAATGATCTTTTCTAGTGGCAACATTTAATTTTCTGTAATCTATGCACATTCGCCAACTAGTCACTGTCCTGGTGGGAATTAATTCATCATTTTCATTTTTTACTACTGTCATTCCACCCTTTTTTGGGACAACATGTACTGGGCTCACCCAAGTACTGTCTGAGATAGGGTATATGATCCCTGCATCAAGCAACTTCAAAATTTCCTTTTTAACAACTTCTTTCATATTTGGGTTCAACCTCCTCTGATGTTCAATAGATGGTTGACAATTTTCTTCCAAACTTATTCTATGCATGCAAAAGTGTGGGCTTATTCCCTTAATGTCATCTATGGTGTATCCTAAGACTTTCCTAAATTGCCTCAACACTCTTAACAGCTTATCAGCCTCCAAGATACTCAAGTTTGCATTTACAATTACTGGATAAGTGTTATTGGTGCCAAGAAATTCATACCTGAGCTGAGAAGGAAGTTGCTTAAGTTCTACCTTAGGCGCATCTTCTTTCTTGAATGATGGTTGCTTAAATTCTGCTTTTTCCTTTTGTGTGAGTTGAAAAACTGGAGCAGAAATGAATGGTGGACTACCCTCTAAATGTTGAGCATATGCAGCCACATGAGGGTTGTCATAGTCTATGCCTCCTCCATGAACCAAACAATTTTCAAGTGGATCTTCTGGATATTTCTTTCTGAAGTGTTCTTCAACCAGCTCATCAATAATATCAACTCTCAAGCAAGTATCAGCTTCAGAATGATGCTTCTTCATAGTGTTATTAATATTGAAAACCAATTGCTCTTCACCAACCCTAAGAGTCAGCTTTTCTCCCTTAACATCAATCAATGCTCCTGCTGTAGCTAGAAAGGGTCTTCCCAAGATGATTGGGATATTAGAATCTTCCTCCATGTCCAAGATGACAAAGTCAACAGGTATATAGAACTTTCCAACCTTCAGAGGCACATTCTCCAAAATCCCTTCAGGATACTTAATTGATCTGTCAGCTAACTGGAGAGAAATGTGGGTTGGCTTTAGATCTCCCATGTTGAGCTTCTCATAGATGGAAAGGGGCATAAGGCTAACACTAGCCCCTAAATCACATAGAGCTTTTGTAGAACATGACTCCCCAATGTGGCATGGAATTGAAAAACTCCCTGGATCCTTGAGCTTTGGAGGAAGTTTCCTTTGGAGGATAGCACTACATTCTTCTGTCAAAGCTACAGTTTCATGGTCTTCAAGTTTCCTCTTGTTTGAGAGAATTTCTTTCAAGAATTTCGCATAAGAGGGCATTTGTGAAAGAGCATCAACAAACGGCACATTTATATAAAGCTTCTTCAAAACCTCTAAAAACTTCCCAAATTGCCTATCAAGCTTGGCTTTGTGAAATCTTTGTGGGAAGGGAAGTTGTGGCTTGTAGGGCTCAGGAGGTATATACTTCTCTTCCTTCTCTTCAATTTCCTCTTTACATTTTTCTGCACTCTCTTGTTTTTCACTCTCATCAGTTTTTTTCTCATTTTCTCTCTTCTCATCATTTTCACTCTTCTCGTGTTTTTCACTCTCCTCATTATTTACAACTTTCCCACTTCTTAAAGTAATAGCTTGACATTGCTCTCTTGGGTTTTCTGGTTGACTTGGTAGTTTTCCAAAAGATTTAGTACTTGAGGAAGACGCTTGTTGTGCAATCTGATTTTCCAGCATTCTGTTATGTGTTTGCATCTGTTCTAGCCTTGCTTTCATCTCTCTCATCTCCTCATCATGCTTATTTTGATTAGCAAGAATCTGTTGCAATAAAGCTTCTGTGGTGGAATTTTGTTCTTGCTGTTTTGGAGGAGGATTCATATTTTTCTACTGAAAATTAGGCAATGGTTGCCTATTTTCCTAATATGGAACTCCTTGCTGCTGTTGTGGTTGAAAATTCTGATTTGGAACTTGACTTTGCTGATTTCCCCATGAAAAGTTGGGATGATTCCTCCAAGTTGGATTGTAAGTTTGAGAATAAGGATTCCCCATTTGCTTGTTTCCATAATTACTAACATATGCAGCTTGTTCTCCATAATCTACTCCACAGCTGGTAGTTCCTTCTGCATAAGCCACTTGTTGTGAACTTCCAGATGATGATGATGAACTAACCAACATACTCAAATCTTCCATCTTCTTAGTAAGGACATTTGTAAGTGCATCAAATTTTGCATTAATCATGTTGAACGGATCAAGATCATACATTCCAGCAGCTTGCCTTTTTTGAGTTGGAGCTGGTCCTCTTGGACTACTCCAAAGATGAGTGTTCTTTGCAATTTTCTCCAGTAGCTCATAAGCCTCATCTTCATGCTTCATAATAAATTCTCCTCCTGTTTGAGCATCAATAATCCCTCTGATTGCAGGAGTGACATTGGTGTAAAAATTTTGGTTTATCATCCATTTTGGAATGGCATGATGTGGGCATTGTCTCTCTAATTCCTTCCATCTCATCCATGACTCATAAAGAGTTTCATCTTCTCTTGGTCTGAAAGCTGTCATTTGATTCCTCAATTCTTGAGTTTTTCTAGGTGGAAAATATTGTGCAAGAAATGCATCAGTGAGCTGCTCCCAATTTGTGATGGAGTTATGAGGTAAAGAATCAAGCCAATCCAATGCTCTATCTTTCAAAGAGAATGGGAATAGCTTCAATCTTGTTGCATCATCAGACACTCCAGGTTATTTTTGCATGTCGCAAATCATAGCAAACTTCTTCAGATGTGTGTGTGGATTTTCAGAAGGATGTCCTCCAAATTGAGAATTCTGAATCATTTGAAGAACTCCAAAATCCATCTTGTAACTATTTGCATCAATTCTTGGTCTTGCTATGCTCTCTCTCAAGTCATCAAAACGAGGAAAAGCATGATCCATCATACTTCCCCTAGGCACGTTAGCATTAACAACTTCTTCCCCTTGGGCTTCATTTTCATTGTTTTGACCATTTCCAGCATTACCAACACCAATTCTAATTCTTTCATCAGCCATGTCTGCTTCTAATTCAGTTTCTCTCAAAGCTTCTTTCCTTCTTCTGGTTTCTTTCTTGTTGGCTTTACAAAATTTCTCAATTTCAGGATTGAACAATAAGGATGTGTCACTTGTGCTTCTAGCTCTTCTCATAAAAGGTTAAAAGTACCTGAAAAAGAACAAACAAACACAAAATGAAAAGATAACAAAGATAAAACTAAAAACAACTAAAATAATCAAGAATTCAATCTTAAACAATCAACTCCCCGGCAACGGCGCCAAAAACTTGATGTGGCCCAACCGCAAGTGCACGGGTCGTACAAGTAATACAGTAAAGATATCGTTCCCACGAGGAGTTGTGTTAATGACTGAATTTTTGATATAAAAAAGTTGACTAAATTGAGCTAATTTCGAAATTAAAACAATAGATTGAATGGGTATTGGAGTACGAAATTAATATGTGCAAAATTAATAGTCTATTCAACTATGTAATGATTTAACTAAAATTGCATCAAATTGAAATAAGCAAGTTCAAGTATGGCAAAATTTAAAATGGCAAGCAATTAAATTTGATTGGAAATTAACAATGATAAAAAGGCGATTCCGGAGTTCGAGATTTCATATTCGAGCTATTTCGGGATTTTTAAATTGGTTATCCAATCTTATGAAACTTATGGGTTTTAAGGAGATTAATTCTTTTAAACTTATGGTTATCCTTCTCTCTCTCCCGTTTTCTCTCTCCTCCCTCCTCCCCTCGCTGGCCAGCCGCCACCCAGCCCTCTCCACCTCGCCAGCGCGCCACCCCAGCCTCCCCCCATCGCCGACTCCGCTCGAACGCCGGAAATGGCTGCACAGTCTGACACGCCAGCAGCTTTGTCTTCCCGGCCAAAATCTGGCCGATCCGGCCACCGATTGGGCCGGGTCTTGTGTCAAACAATATCTACACCTCAAGAGCTTTCCATAGACACCAAGAACACCAAAATCCATAGAGCGGTTTGTCCAATTTTTGTCCGGGAAATTTTAGCCCATTTTGACTTTTGGGCTAGATTTCTAGCAAACCGTGAATCCCACGAGGAAACCGAGAGTACTAAAGCGCTCCACTCGTCGAGAGCTTCGCGGCAATATAAATTTTGAAATTTTCCGACACCGTTTTTCGGTGGGTCCCATGAAACTTCGTAGTATTTTTCTGAGCATTAAATGAGCTTAGAAAATTCCGTAAAATTTATGTACTAACCCCCATGTTGTGGGCTTCGTGTAGGTATCTTCAATTCGAGGAAATTCGACAGTTGTCCGGTCTGTGAATTTTCGGCCAGGCAGACAGGCTACCGAAAAGGTCTCCGAATTGGATCGAGATTTTGGCTAACCCACCATTGTCAGATGTCCCGAGCGCGTTCCCGAAGTCGGAATAGGCATAGGTAAACCCGAACTTTACTTTTTTATAATTTTCTAGTGCTTAAATGAGATTAAAAATCCATAAAATATTCGTGGTAGCTCAGAAAATTATGATTCTTTTTGAATTAGCCGAATAATATTGCTAAGGACCGCGGGGCAAAGTTTTAGGATTTTTAAAGTTTATTTGGGTAGTTTTTGCAAAAAGGGTCAATTATAAGGACTAAACTGTAAATTTACATATTGTGATTGATGACTGTTTGGATGGGCCCAGGAGGGGTTGTGTGATATGATTGAGTTGTGAGTGTATGATTTGTGAATATAGAAGTGCGTTTTGAGTCCTTTTGCAGGTTGGGTAGGTCCTAGGTATAGGGGAGACTCTGCCGGATTTTCGGCACGACTAAGGACGTATTTGGTCTTTTCTTGATTTGTATTGAGTCAATTGTATTAAATAATTATAATAAAATTTTCAGGTGAGCCGACCTTTCTTCTTCTCGCCTACCGCCACAAAGGATCATCAAGTCTGTGAGTAAAATATTAATTTTAATTATAATTTCGATATTATTATATGTTCAAGCATACCCATGCATCACTTATATGTAAATATTTATGCAGTTAAACTCTAGGCACGTTTTATGTTGCATTCACAACTGTTAAAGTGCCATGGATGTTATTGTGGTAATTTGGAGCAGTGTGCGTGCGTTGGCGTGCGTGTGGTATAGTGTTGGCTATGGACAGGACGGGAAGACACGGCTTGAGATCTTCGCTGGGACTCGGTCCTTCGGGGTAGACACGACTTGAGTTCTTTGCTGGGACCCCAATTTGGTTTATTAAGCGAAAGTTCAGCTTGAGTTCTTCGCTGGCACAGGTTGGATTTAAGAGAGCTGTATAGGGGATCAGCTCCCATATATTTATGATTTGACATTACTGGGTGTGTGAGTGCTCCAAATTACCTTTTTGCTGTTATGATGTGAAAATATTACTGATGTTGCATTTTACTCTACAGGGTGCATTAGCTTTAGATAGTTATAGAGATTATGGTTAAAATTGATATTTTACTCTCTGAGTCGACCGCTCACTCCTGTTCAATATTTTTCCAAGCTGTCGCAAGGTATTTTGCGGTCGCCTGGACGAACACTCACCGAAGTGGGAAAGAGTGAGGAGTCGCCACTTTAATTTTGAGGGAAATTAAAGAAAACCATTCGTGAAAATAAATTAGAATGAAACCACTTCGAAAACAGAGATTCTAGGTTCGGGGTCCGTATACGGGGGCGGAAGGTGTTAGGCACCCCGCCTCGTCCCTCTATGAGGGCAAGCAGATTTAACATTATGCTCTTTATAAATTAAAATCGATAGCTAGGGGGGTTGGGTTAGGATGAAGATGTTAATCCCTTTGACAAAAGGGAATATTTAATTTTTCACTAGTTTTCGGGTTACCCAAATACATAAGTAAATGAGACGACCTTAGTGAATTGATGTTGCGTAGCGGTTTTCGTTTATGGGATTACTTTGCGTGTTTATTAAAATTTGATTTTGAGAATCGGATAAGAACTCTCCTCCGATCTCTGTATATTTAGTAAAATTTGATTTGAGAATCGGATAAGAACTCTCCTCCGATCTCTATATATTTATTAAAATTTGATTTGAGAATCGGATAAGAAAACTCTCCTCCGATCTCTGTATATTTATTAAAATTTGATTTGAGAATCGGATAAGAACTCTCCTCCGATCTCTTTATAATACTTAAAATTTGGATTGAGAATCGGATAAGAACTCTCCTCAAATCTCTTTTTAATATTTAAAATTTGGATTGAGAATTGGATAAGAACTCTCCTCCGATCTCTTTTCGTTTAAGTGGGGATCGGGAAAGAACTCTCCCCCGACCTCCTGAGATTTAGTTGCAATCGTATGTCGTAAAGACCTTAGACTAGAGGCTCTGACATCCGAAGACGCTGAGAGCGCGAACATGGCTTCTATTAATCCGTTCGTATCTCACAACTATGTAGGGGATACATACTAAATTTCTTTTTCGATCTCCTAGGTGATTACCTTTCCAATACCTTTTAACAAGCAATATCCGATCTCTTCCGTTCACTAGTCAGGGACCCGACTTTACTTCGATCCCCCACTATGCCCAGTTATCTCCTGAGCTAGTCTAGTGGTTCGACTTCATAATTCTCCTCTGATTTATTATCCAAAACTTTTATTATTTTGAAGAAATTTTCGTGTTAAGATACATCTGCCAATATCTCACCAAACTACCTATATGTTACTCGGAACCAAAACACCCACGTTTGAAGGTAATAAAGGCTAAGAAAAAGGTAAATGGCATGTGCGGATGAACAAAAAGGAAACTCCGGAGGATAACCACCTTCGTGAGGTTTTTAACATAATATGAACTTAACGAAAATTACGAGTATGAAAACAAAGAGAATACATAAAATAAAAACAAGCACTTGATAAAGCAGTGGTATAGACACTTACCTGCAGGGAGTCGAATCTATAGAACTAACTATGGAGTCACAAAATATAGTAGAGCTGTGCGCTGATAGCCTGGGGACTAAAGTTTGCCTTGGAACGAAGAGTACCAAGTTAAAATGCAGTCAAACCGAAATAACAACAACCGAGTTTGAATAATATTGAGCTTGGAAAATGAAAGTGGCAATGAAGACAGAACTGAAACTAAGAGAGGGTATCACAGAGTAATGAACGAACTGAAAATGGAGAGTTTCAGTATTCAATACCTCTTCAAAGAAAATACTTTAGAAAACTGGTTTCTGAAGTTTTTTTCTATTTTTGAAAACTTAAAAATAGCAGAGTAGCAAAACTGAATTAAGTTTCAGAGCTTTTCCACTATAGTCACCACCCTTTTCTTCGTCATCCTTTCAACAGTTTTCATGCAGGTATTTATAGGGAACGGGTGTTCCTAATGAAGGGTCAGGATTTTCTTTGAGGGAAATGGAAGGTTTGGATTTTAAAGGACATGATCTGATGCTTGGGAATTAAAGAGAATCAAAACGAACGACTGAGATCCTTTTCTGAATATTTATCCTTTCTCCTTTCTAATCTGACGGCTCAAAATTTTCTTGTCAAGGGCGATCCGAGGGCTGGGAATAAAAAGCACCAGTCTTGTCGTCTTCTTCTTTGATCCAAGGTCTCCGTACTTGTCCTTACAAGTAAGATCAACGGTGGAGATTGGGATGTACAGGACTGTCATGACATACTCTGGCACCTGTCAGTAATGTGGGCGATTCTGCAAATGAGGCGTGCAGTGGAGATCTCGTCTGCAACGCTTTAACTACCTCGGCTCTGATTATGACGACAGTTATTGGAAGTTGTCTTATTCTCTCTTTGCTTTCCGATCTCCCATCCCTTCCGATCTTTCTAATATGATCCTTTTCCGATCTCTCATGCCGGGCCCCCTCTTCCGATCTCTCCCACTCCAGTCTTCTCCTTTATCTGGTCCGGTTCAGTCAAAGCATTTATTCCTTCGATTTCCGAGGCATCCGCTTCTTTTCTGCTAGCAATAAATGCTCAGACCTTCTCTATATATATACCTCCAACAGGAAACCCCTCCACATTTGATTTTCTCCTCTTTCCTTCTCACTTTTCCTGTTCTAGCAGCTCCGGCAATAATCCCGGCCATGATAGCTGCTTTTGATCTTTTTTCGGCTGTTCACCTTGTTTATCAACTGAAAATTTACGACTCCGGTGATCAGAAAATCACTATGGCCACCTCATATGACAGTGAGAGAACTGGACTAATTTACCGACCCAAATCGAGAATATCGATTGTGTTGACCTCGAATCGATCAACCGATGTAATCGGCGAACTGATTTCGGGCGAGAAGACTGCTAATTTCCCTCCGATCTTTGGTGACGGCCCTTTGAAGTTCATTTGGCTTCTCACCACATTGGGTGTCCCGACAGCGGCTCGGTTCTGAGCGATAACATTGATGATGATCTCTCTTATTCTCATGAGAGTCATAGTCCCCCCATCTGAGCTATACATCTATCCGATGTTGACGATGGGTCTCCTCATCAAACACATCTTTTGATTCAGCCACGAGACTAGGCTTTGACATAGGCCTTTGCTAGATAGGATGTACTGCCGATCTCTAGAGATTGCCTAAATGATGTAATCTGACCTTTAATGTAATCCGATCTCTTGAGATCGCCCAAATAATGTAATCTGACCTTTAATGTAATCCGATCTCTAGAGATCGCCCAAATGATGTAATCTGACCTTTTGGAAATAAAATTTTATTTTGACAATTATCATTTTATTATTATTACATTGGTTATTTTTCAATCTCTGATGTGTTCATCCGATCTGATTCCTAACTGAATAGCCCTTAGCCGATCTGTAATTCTAAACAACCACCTTAATCTGCCGGTCTTTAACCAGCCGATCTCTCCTTATTCAATTATGGAATTTTTGAAATATTCGTGAGACGTGTCAGAAAAAGCTGGCGAATCCCGCTAACCGATGCGCCGCTTGGGACACCGTGAGCACTAAATGCTCAGACAGGTATAAATAGGGGACGGGTCAGCCAGTTGCTCCCTTATGTCATTTTCAGCCTCTCACGAGCGGTATCAAAATCCTCTCTTTTTTCAAGTTCTTCCGACACCGATCACACTCCGGTAAGGGTTTTGATCTTTCTTTTAGTTTAAATTTTCTCTTTTCTTTGAAAATGAGCGGCGCCGAGGGTCAGAGAGTAGCGAGCCCCCCTTCCGTTCACGTCTCATGGTCGTCAGATGAAGTTGAGGTGGTCGGACCAAGCGGGCAATCTGAACCTCCTACATCCTCCGTTCCAGTCCGTGGTCAAGCGGCACCATCAAGACGAACACATTTTTCAGGGAGAGAAAACCTTCCCGTGGACGAGCTGTCGTCAATCCTTCAAGAAACTGATCTGCAGTCGTTCACCCAAGAATATAACCTTCGGGCCGATTCGTATGAGCTTATAAGGTGTCATGGCGATCATCGAGCCGATCACTTCTTTGAAGAAAATGATATGATCATGGTATACGAAGAGCAATTGAAAGCCGGGCTGCGGTTTCCTCTTGATGACTTCTTCAAGGAAGTTCTGAAATTCCACCAAGTCTGCATAGCCCAAGTACACCCGAACTCATGGCGGATCCTAGTAGCCTTCAGAGGCCTCTGCCGAGCCATAGGACTCAGTCCTACAACGAAGGTGTTCGCTGAGCTACATAGACTAACCTGTCAAAAGGACGATGAGTACTGGTTCTTTCAGGTGAAACCGCATTGTGGGCTCTTCACCGACCTGCCCTCCTCCCTGAAGAATTGGAAGAATCACTTTTTCATCTTGAGGAGCAAGGCTCCGAACGGTTTTGAGGGTTTCCCGCGTAGCTGGCTGCATCAGGGCCCATTAATTCTGAAGTGCATCACCCTGAATAGGGAAGAGGGCATAATGGTGATAGAGCTAAAGGATCAGGCGGCCCATCAGAAGTTCTCTTGTTTAGATGCGGTGACGGCCGAACTGCATCATTGGACGATGCAGCTGATTACCGGGGAAGAACGCGGGCTTCAGCTCTCTGACCTCGGCTTCGGTACTTCCTATATCTCTGATCTCTGAGCCTTAGAGAACTCACTGACTTTTCTTTGTGCAAGTATAGCAAGCGGCGAGGCTTCAAAAGAGAGCCGAAAGTGGAAGAGAGAGGTCTCCAGAAAAGTGCGGGAGATGAAGCGGGCCGAGGCCTCTCAGACGCCAAGGCATGATCCAGGGGAGACACAGGGAGGCTCGTCCTGACCCTCGGGACCACCGATCCCTAAAATAGAAGTGGTTCGGTCTCCTCCACGACATGAAGAGCCGCCACCTCCAACGGTCACTTCAAGTGCAGAAGGGGGTCCTTCCCAACCTCTTGTGAGGACCCTTTCTCGAGGCGCTCAAGTCCTAATCCACTCGCTGGAGAAGAACCGCAAGGTTTGAGAGAATCTGGGCTTGGCTAAGGTCTTGGGGGCCTCCATCTGCCTTCAGGAGGATCGGGATAGGCTGACCCCGAACAGTCTCGATGATATCCTAACCCGGACTATGAGCCTGAGCGTGGAGAGTTTGGTGAACCAACACATTGTCCGGGAGAAGGCTCACAGTATGAGGCAGGAGATCGAGAAGGTGGGTCATGAAGCAGCTTCCCTCTGATCCCAACTTTCATCCGCCCAAAACTATATAGCTGAAATTGAGGGGCGGATGAAGTTCTACGAGGATAAGTTGATCGAGCAGGCTCATGTTCTTGAAGAGACTCGGGTGCTCCGAGCCACTGATGTCGCTCGCCTTACTGACGAACTCAAAGTAAAAGAAGAAGAGGCAGTGACAAGGGAGGCCAGTGCTTATGTGAACGCCCATGGGGACCTTTTGGCCGAGCTCAGGAAGCGTTATCCCGAGGAGGACTTTTCCTGGATGGTGGACCTGGCTCCCCAAAACGAAGAGGATAGCGAGGAGGAAGCTGAAGGTGATAGAGGGGGTGAACAAAATGTAGAATAGGCTGGGGGTGATCCTCCAACCGAATGACTTGTATATATTTTTAATTTGAAATGAAATGAAGTTCCTTTTTTGTTCAATGAATGGAAAGTATCTAAGTTGCATAAGCGCCTGATTGTCTGAACATATTAGAATAACTTGAAAGCAATTATTAATCTATGTATGAGAGACCGGTAAAACATTGTAAACATGAGATCGGCCTAAACCGAGAACGAACACTAAACGAAACTTAAGATTATTAAAGTTGGAAACCTGATCTGAACACTTAAGATCGGAAGCACCATTAAGCCGGATTAAAACCTTAACTTTATTGAACAACTCTCTACAATATTTATGAAAGGGGGATCGGATGGCATGAAGACCTAATATTGGTTCAATTTCATTTGACAAGAGATCGGATGTGTGATTGACTGGCAAAGAGACTAGGTAATTGATTTGAGAGATCGGTAAGGATTTAAATGATATGGAGACTTGGTATTGGTTC
Organism: Hevea brasiliensis; assembly: GCF_030052815.1. Lineage (NCBI taxonomy): Eukaryota > Viridiplantae > Streptophyta > Magnoliopsida > Malpighiales > Euphorbiaceae > Hevea > Hevea brasiliensis. The sequence goes on from NC_079495.1 coordinate 12,148,763, forward strand.
GATTCCTTTTGAAGAGAGATCGGAAATGTGATTGACTAGCCAGAAAACTTGGTAATTGATTTGAGAGATCGGATAGGATTTAAATGATATGGAGACTTAGTATTGGTTCGATTCCTTTTGAGGAGAGGTCGAAAATGTGATTGTCTGGCAAAGAGAGATCGAAAATGTGATTGACTGACAAAGAGAGATAGGAAATGTGATTGACTGGCAAAGAGAGACTTGGTGCTGGGGATCGACTTCAAAGTCTATTGATTTTCGAAGGGGGGGTCGGCCAAAATATGGTGTCGACAGCTGCCCCTCTTTACATAATTTCTATTGAAGGGAAAAAATTTCCTGCATAGAAATTATGTAAAGATTCGGACCCATATTTTGGACGATTAAAATTTTGAACTTCGAAATTAAAGTTAGGAAACTAAAACCTACTTAGGTCAGCGATCCTGAGGTTGGTAACATGAATTTAAATGCTTGAAAATTAAAATCAACTTAGATCAAAGAATCAGAGGTTGATTAACAGGAATTTAAATGCTTGAAAATTAAAATCAACTTAGATCAAGGAACCAGAGGTTGATAACAGAAATTTAAATGCTGAAAATTAAAATCAACTTAGATCAAGGAACCAGAGGTTGATTAACAGGAATTTAAATGTTGAAAATTAAAATCAACTTAAATCAAGGAACCAGAGGTTGATAATAGAAATTTAAATGCTTGAAAATTAAAATCAACTTAGATCAAAGAACCAGAGGTTGATAACAGAAATTTAAATGCTTGAAAATTAAAATCAACTTAGATCAAGGAACCAGAGGTTGATAACAGGAATTTAAATGCTGAAAATTAAAATCAACTTAGATCAAGGAACCAGAGGTTGATTAACAGGAATTTAAATGCTGAAAATTAAAATCAACTTAGATCAAGGAACCAGAGGTTGATAACAGGAATTTAAATGCTGGAAAATTAAAATCAACTTAGATCAAGAACCAGAGGTTGATAACAGAAATTTAAATGCTGGAAAATTAAAATCAACTTAGATCAAGGAACCAGAGGTTGATAACAGAAATTTAAATGCTTGAAAATTAAAATCAACTTAAATCAAGGAACCAGAGGTTGTTAACAGGAATTTAAATGCTGAAAATTAAAATCAACTTAGATCAAGGAACCAGAGGTTGATTAACAGGAATTTAAATGCTGAAAATTAAAATCAACTTAGATCAAGGAACCAGAGGTTGATTAACAGGAATTTAAATGCTGAAAATTAAAATCAACTTAAATCAAGGGACCAAAGGTTGATAACATGAATTTAAATGCTGAAAATTAAAATCAACTTAGATCAAGGAACCAGAGGTTGATAATAGGAATTTAAATGCTTGAAAATTAAAATCAACTTAGATCAAGGAACCAGAGGTTGATTAACAGGAATTTAAATGCTGAAAATTAAAATCAACTTAGATCAAAGAACCAGAGGTTGATTAACAGGAATTTAAATGCTAAAAATTAAAATCCACTTACAAGGCAAGTCTAACCTGACACGAGAAGTTCTTCCGCAACAAAGTGTACTTAACAGGATCGCAAAGATAAACGATTAATGGAGGACGAGTTGCAAGACTTAACCCATCATTCTTTGTTACTTACTTACTTCCCACAATTCCCTTTCTGCTCTTGACTTCCTTATTTTGCGAAAAGTGCTCTCGCGGGTTTTCACTTTCCCTTTTGCCTATCTGACTAGAAGCGCCCTTCCAGGTTTTCACCTCTAGTTTTTTTTTTTTTTTTTTTGGCCATTCCCTGCAAATCTCATAATAAAGTATATGAGGTTATCAATATTCAAATCCTAATCTTATGACAAAATTTTAACAGATTAATAGCGCATTAGATAAAGAGGTTGAAAAAGGACAATATTAAAGTGTGAGTATACGGGAAAGATAAAAGCAAAAAGACAAATGCGAAGAAGATATATCAAAATGACGTTATTATAGTTTGGCAAATAAAGGTATAGTTTCAAAGAAAAAGGGGTACAGGGATAGATCTCACAAATTCCTTATAGTTAGCTTTGAAGTCCCTCAACTGTCATTATTTCGAGTATTTTACTGACGGAGATTCATGTCGTGATGGTTTATTTTCTTTCCCTGGTCCCATATCTTCTTCCTTATTTCTCCATTTTCTGGTTCTAAGGGTGCCCTTTTGGGTTTTCACCCTTAGATTTCTTTTTCCCTTTTTTTTTTTTTTTTTGCTCGCTTTTTCAAGGCGCCCTTTCGGGTTTTCACCCTTCACTCATTTTACAGAAAGTGCCCTTCCGGGTTTTCGCCTTCTTTCGCATATTTTGCTAGGAGCGCCCTTTCGGGTTTTTAACCCCACCCTTTTTTTTTTTTTTTTTAGGCATAGTACCTTTTGACGGTGTCGGCATTCACGGGTTTTGGAAGTTCTTCGTGATCCATGTGGGTCAGGATCAGGGCTCCACCAGAAAATGCCTTTTTAACCACATAGGGTCCCTCATAAGTCGGCGACCATTTACCCCAAGGATCATTTTGATTCGGGAGCATCTTTTTTAGGACGAGATCTCCTGGTTGAAATTCACGTGGGCGGACACCTTTGTTAAATGTCCGAGCTATTCTTCTCTGGTATAACTGTCCATGACATGCTGCCGCTAGCCTTTTCTCATCCAGCAAATTTAATTGGTCCAACCTTGACTGGATCCATTCCGACTCATCAATCCCTGATTCCTTCAGAATTCTTAGGGAAGGAATTTCCACTTCAATAGGTAGTACAGCTTCCATCCCGTAAACCAGTGAGTATGGAGTTGCCCCAGTTGATGTCCTCACGGAAGTCCGGTATGCATGAAGGGCGTAGGGAAGCATATCGTGCCAATCCCTATAAGTGACTGTCATTTTTCGGATTATTCTCTTGAGATTTTTGTTTGCAGCTTCCACTGCTCCATTCATCTGGGGACTGTATGGTGAGGAATTGAAATGTCGGATCTTATATTGATCACACAATCTCTGTATCTTTGGACCATTCAAATTCTTGGCGTTGTCAGTGACGATTTCATTGGGGAGGCCATGCCGGCAAATGATATTATTTCTGAGGAACTTGAGAAATGTATTTTGCGTGATATGGGCATATGATGTTGCTTCGACCCATTTAGAAAAATAGTCGATAGCTACCAGGATAAATCTATGCCCTTTGGATGCCTTAGGGTTGATGGGACCAATCACATTGATGCCCCACATTGCGAAAGGCCATGGTGAGACGAGGTTGAATAATTGGTGAGGCGGAACATTTATCGGATCTGCGTAGATCTGACATTTGTGACACTTCCGAAAGTATTCAATGCAATCCTTCTCCATAGTAGTCCAGAAGTATCCTCGTCACAAGATTTGCTTAGCCATCATATGCCCATTAGCATGGGTAGCACAGTTCCCCTCATGAGTTTCGAAAAGGATTCTCTTTGCTTCTTTTGCATCCACGCATCTCAATAATTCACCGTTTGAGCTCCTTTTGTATAAGATTTCTCCATTGGGGAAATATCCCAAAGCTAATCTCCGGATCATTCTTCTTTCATTTCTACTTGCCCCTGGAGGAAATTCTCTGGTTTTGATGTAAACCTGGATATCATGATACCAAGGTTTACCATCAGTTTCTTCCTCGATCATAAAGCAGTATGCTGGCTCACTCCTTGCTTTGATCTACAGTTCCTGAGTCGTCTGCCCTTCTTCTATTTGAGCCATTACAGCCAGGGTGGCTAAGGCATCCACGTATTGATTTTTATCCCGACTGAGGTGAGTGAAAGAGATTTCTTCAAATTTCTTAATCAACTCCAATAGGCATTTCTGATATGGGATTAACTTAGGATCCTTGGTTTGCCATTCTCCCTTGACTTGATAAATGATCAGGGCTGAATCTCCATATACCTCCAACTTCCTGACTTTCATTTCGATGGCAGCCTATAATCCTATCACACAAGCTTCGTATTCAGCGACGTTGTTGGTGCAGTCAAACCTCAATTTGATAGTTATCGGGAAGTGTTTCCCATTCGGGGATACCAACATAGCCCCGATTCCATTACCGGACAAATTGACAGCTCCGTCAAAATACATTTCCCATACATCAGTGGATTCTTTTTCCTCGTTCTCTACTTCGTTAACATGCTCGTCAGGGAATTCAAAATCCAAGGCTTCATAATCTTGGATAGGGTTCTCTGCCAGAAGATCAGCGATTATGCTACCTTTTACTGCCTTCCGGGTCATGTAGACAATATCATATTGGGAGAGTATGACCTGCCATTTGGCTATCCTCCCTGGCACGAGTGGGCTTTCGAATACATACTTAATAGGATCCATCCTGGAGATGAGCCATGTCTTATGATTCAACATGTAGTGTTTAAGCCGATTCTTTGTCAAGCTACTTGCATGACAAGTTTTCTCTAGGAAAGAGTACCTTGACTCACAATCATTGAATTTCTTGCTCAGGTAATAAATGGCCCTCTCCTTTCAGCCGGTATCATCATGCTGCCCCAGAACACATCCCACTAAGCTTTGTTGGACTGCCATATACAGAATTAGCGGTCTTCCTGCCACCGGCGGAACCAATACTGGTGGGTTTGACAGGTACTGCTTGATTTTCTTGAAAGCCTCTTGACAAACTGAATCCCATTGAGTGGTGTTGTTCTTTCGGCTTTTGCAGTGAGGTTGGAAATAAATCTCGAGATGTAGTTTAACTTTCCCAGGAAACTGCGCACCTCCCTTTCTGTTTTTAGGGATGGCATTTCTTGAATAGCTCGAACTTTGTCTGGATCTACTTCTATCCCCTTCTCACTCACTATGAATCCCAACAACTTCCCAGATCTAGCTCCGAACACGCATTTCGCAGGGTTTAGTTTCAGCTGGTACTTCCTGAGCCTCTCGAATACTTTCCTCAGCACCTGCACATGGCTTTCTCCTCCCCTGGATTTGATGATCATATCATCCACGTACACCTCCACTTCTTTATGCATCATATCGTGGAATAATGTGACCATAGCACGTTGGTAGGTAGCGCCAGCATTCTTTAACCCAAAAGGCATGACCCGGTAACAAAATACCCCCCATTGAGTGATAAAAGCAGTTTTTTCCTTGTCTTCCTCATCCATTGGGATTTGATTGTACCCCGATGCCCCATCGATACACGAACATCTGCCCAATCCCGTAGCATTGTCTACTAACACATCTATGTGTGGGAGGGGAAAATCATCTTTCAAGCTTGCTTTATTAAGATCCCTGTAATCAACGCACACCCTGACTCTCCCGTCTTTTTTCATTACCGGGACAACGTTAGCTATCCATTGGGGATATTTGACTACTTCCAGAAACCCAGCATCATATTGCTTCTTGACTTCATCCCTAACTTTGAGCAGCGTGTCAGGGTTCATTCTTCTCAGCTTCTGCTTTACCGGGATCGTTCCGGGAATTAGGGGAATCTTATGTGTCACAATCTGGGGGTCTAAGCCGGTCATATCGTCATAGCTTCATGAAAATACGTCCAGGAATTCTTTGAGCAGACTGACCATATCTTCTAATTCTGCACTTTCCACAACTTTAAGTTCCCTTTTTATTTCTTCTGTGCCTAAATTCACGGTGTGCATTTCATCCCCGCAAGGCACTAGGGAAGGTTCATCTCTTTCATCCCTTTCTTCTACGAGTTCTCCCTCAGAATCACTTGAAGTAATGGCAGTTATGGGGATTTCAAAATTAACTGGAGGAATTTCTGAGTCTATTGAATTATTAGGTGTTAATTGATGAATGGTCCTGAAGAAACGAAAATGGAGTATATTATAAGAATGGCAAAACGAGGAAAAGAGAATTGGATGTAATAATGCGCTATTAATCCATTAATATTTATAACATAAGAAAAGAGTCCATTTACAGTATTACACTTGTCACCATGGACAAAATGACCAAGTGTTGATAACCAAAAGTACTTTACTTGAAATTGAGTACAGGAATGTCCTCTGCCGTCCAGTTGTCCAGTTCTTGCCCTTCAGTTATTGGCGAGACTAGAGCTTCATACAAGGAATCGAGATGGATGACATCGATGGATGGTTCATCGGGTGATTCTTCATTTTCTGCTGGATTTTCAATGACCGGTTTGGTGAAGACCTCTGTGATTCTCGGGACTACCTTCATTTTTTCGATTTTCAGATCAAATCTTTGATCCCGAAGCATACTTCTCATCCAGAATCGTCCATCCATGAGGGCGTCTTCCTCATAACCCAAACCACAACGACCAACCTTCTGGATAGCTGGTATAGGTTCGACAATCCCCTGTAATGCAGCGCCTAACCCTTTGCCCATCTCATACCCATTCTTCAGCATCACCTTCGCTACCGTAGCCATAGCCCCTTCATTTCTGGAGGTGGTTTCTTGTAATTCAAGAGCCTGGAAAGAGCTTTCTAATGATTCCTCAGCTGCTTCCACATAAGGAAGTGATTGTGGCTTGGTGACCAGCATGGCTTCCTCCCCTTTCACAGTGATGATTTTGCCGTCCATAATGTATTTAATCTTCTGGTGCAAAGTCGAAGGAACGGCGTTTGCTGAATGGATCCAAGGCCTCCCCAGCAACATAGTGTAAGCAGGTTCAATGTTCATCACTTGGAATGTGACGTTGAAAGTGCATGCGCCAATTTGGAGTGGCAAGTCTATGTCTCCCAGCACTTCCCTCCTTGTACCATCAAAAGCTCTTACCACCATAGTACTTTGACATATGTTTGACCGGTCAACCGGTAGCCTAGCCAAGGTGGCATTAGGCAGTACGTTGAGCGCAGATCCATTATCAATAAGGACCTTGGCAACTATGCAACCTTTACATTTCACTGTCACATGCAGAGCCTTAGTGTGCGTTAAGCCTGCCGGGTCTATCTCTTCTTCTGAAAAAGTGACAAAGCTGGATGCTTGAATTTATCCCACTATCTTTTCGAACTGCCCCGGTGTGATGTCGAGGTTCATGAAGGCCTGATCCAGAATTTTCTGCAGGGCTTGACGGTGCACCTCTGAGCTCAGAATTAGGGACAATAGTGAAATTCGAGAAGTTGTCTTCCTTAACTGTTCCACCATGTCGTGCTCACTTTGCTTCATTATTTGAAGCAACAGTTCCTCCTCTTCTTTTGGTCCGGCAGGTTCTTCTTTCTCCACTTTCTCAGCCTCCTCTTCCGTATTCTCTCGTGGCTCTCCCATTTTTACTTTCCCTCTCTTCTTTTCCTTTTCTTCATTCCCATAACATCTCCCACTTCGGGTTATATACTCAACTTCTTGCTCAAGTGGGGAGGATCTTGTGGTAGTGATGGGCTGGGGGTTTGATTGGGGAGTAGCATTGCTAGAAGGTCCGGCGTAAGTCATCTTGAAGTGCTCATGGGGAGTGAAATACGGTTTAGGAGGGGCTGAGGGTGAAGTTAGGCTAGGAGCCGATGTATTGCTCAATGCTCCTTGGGTGAAAACTTAGAAGTTATAGTTCCAAGGTACAGCATGGGTATTCGTGACTGGGAGCTGGGGCGGGGTTCAGATAATTGTTACTGGTGGTGATGATGCCGGGGCAGAGAAGGTCATTTTGTGGTTAGAGGTGGAGGAATTCTGGCTGAACCGGGCTGTATTTACTCCACCCTCCATTTTTGACCTTGCTTGGCATCTTAAGACTTTGAGAGACAGCAAGTTCTGGACCTCTTATTTGAACTCCTCATAGTTTTGCAGCTCGTGGTCAGCCGCTCCTCCATGATAGGGGCATCCCACATTATTTTCAGGCTCTGGTGTTTGAGGGTAGATGTAACCTTCCCTCACTGCCATTGTAAAGATTTCCTCAAAGTGAGGAATCAGTTGACCTAACTCCAAAGTTGACCCTTCTCCTTCTGAGTCTATCATATTTACGCCACTGCCCGTACCATGATTGGGCAATGGGTTTGAGGTGACATTGGGGAGGGAGCCATTCCCTTCGATTTTCAGCCACCAGTTTCTAATTAGAGTGTGCACCCTTCCCCTGAGTGCTCCACAATTATCAGTAGAGTGCCCCTGTGCCCCTCCATAATACTCGCACCGGGCACTGGCATCATACCACCTAGGATATGGCGGCTGAATTGGGTCAAGGGGAATTGGCACTATTTGATTTATACCGACGAGGTATCGGTATATTTCACTGAGTGGGAGGGGAAGAGGTGGATCAGGGTTTCTTTAGGGTCTTGGGTTGTTTTGAGGTGGTCTGGGTTGAATAGGTTGAGGAGGTGGTCTGGGCTGGTAAGTTATCGGGGGTGGATACTGTGGGCGTGGGTGAGGATAATTTGGGAAAGGGGGTGGAATGTTTGCAATGGTTTGGCCATGAGGGGGAGGATATGGCTGGTAGTTATTTGGAGGTAATGAAGATTGGGTGTTCTGTCGGGTGATGGAATGCACATCACCCTCTTTCTTCTTGCCAAAACTGGTAGTTTTCTTTACAGGATTCTCAGCCAACTCCTGCAGTCGTCCTATCCTTAGGTTAGCTTCTATCCTCTCACCAGCTTGGATGATGTCCGAGAAGCTGTTGGAGGTATTTCCAATCATCAGATTGATATAAGGAGCCTTCAACGTCTCAATGAACAAGGAGCATAGTTCATTGTCAGTCACTGGAGGATACACTTCTGCGGCCTTCTCTCTCCATCTCTGGGCATATTCTTTGAAGCTTTCCCTGTCTCTCTGCACTAGGTTTTAGAGGTCTCTCCTTGTGGGGGCCACGTCGCAGTTGAACTTGTATTGTTTTAGGAAAGCGTCGGCCAAATCTTTTCAAGAGCACAATTTGCTCCTGTCCAATTGAATACACCATCTCAGGGCTACCCCGGAGAGACTTTCGTGGAAGAAGTGGACTAGGAGTCAATCGTCCTCTGTCAAGGCGGACATTTTGGCAATGTAGGTGGCCAGGTGAATGCAGGGGTCTAAGTTCCCGGTGTATTTGTCGAAGTCCGAGGTTTTGAACTTGGGTGGCACCACCACATCTGGCACCAATCTCAGTGATGCCACATCAACTGAACCATACATGTTTAGGCCCTCTATCGCTCTTAATCTCTCTTCTAGAGCGGACAACTTCTTATTTTCTCTCGTCTTATTTTCTCCTCCTACTGCATGAAATACTCCCCCAGTCGGGAGTTGAGGGGTGGAATGAACCGGAGGGATCAGGATTGAAGGGTGTGGCTCGGCATTTGGGACAGCTGGGTAATAGGAGAAAGGTGGGTCATTATTCAGGGGAGCCGGATTGACTGTAATTGTCAGATCCGGGATAGGTGGCTGAAAAGTGAAAGAGGTTGAAGCATGATGAGAATCAACCGTTGTAGGAGGTGGGGGAGGTAGTGGTAAGTTAGGCTCTGAGGCAGGCTTATTTTGGGACATCTCCCTCATTAGTCTCATGAGCTCTGAGGCCTGGTCTTTCAGCTCAGACACTTGTCCTTGTAGGTTCTGGACTTGTTCCTGGTCTTCCATTAGCCTTCTTGTTCATGACCTTGTTAAGTACACTCGTCTAGGTTGAACTGTGTGTCTGGTCAAGCTTGCTTTGTTTGAAGCAATGTTGATTTTCTGCAGGGGTAAAAAAAAAATTTAATGAATTTCGAATTTTGTAAAAAAAATGAAGGTCCTGGTTTGGACGAAGGATACAGTGGCATCTGAGAGCCAAAAATGAAATCTGCAGAAGAATAATTGCATCAATTTTATCATGGCATCGTTCGATAGTCCGACGGTAAATGACTGGATTGTATGCGCATCTATGATACCTGTCCATATGGCGCATCCAATTTTTCGCATAACCCTAACGAGGGGGACCTACGGGAGTCATACTATTCATTCACAATTTGCTAAACATTGGCCCAAAAGTCATTCCATTAATCAAATAATTCATACATAGCATTCTTTACATCGGCCTTGGCTCAGGGAGGTTCTTTATAATGTAATGACATTTCTTGAGATACTCATATAGTCTTTCTTCTTGTCTAGCGGGGTTGAACATCTTCAGGGCATACTCGGATTCAGGTAGGAGTTCTTGTTTCCCCTGTGCTATCATTCTCTCCAACTGGTCAACATTTTCTTTCAGTTCTTGATAGAGAGTGGCTTGTCTTTCTATTTCCTTCCTTTCTTTAGCACATTCTCTTAGGATATCATTGATAAGCTGTGTTTGTTCCTTCAGTTCAAGCTTCTTCTTTTTGCTTTCTTGTTTATACTCCTCTACGAGTATCTCCTGGTATTTCATTTTCTCTTGAAGCTTGCCATTCTGTACTTCTGCTTCTTTCATTGTAGCTTGGAGAGAGCTCTTTTCCCTTTCCCATCGTGTTTCTTGCACTTCAAACCCCATCTTTTCGGTCCTTGCCTCTTCCCTGAGCCTTCTTACTTTTCTTTTGAGGGTCTGCTGTTGGTCCTCTAACTGTTTTATTCATTCTTGTAACTGCGAGTTTTCGATACTCGCCTTTTGTAGAGAGTCGGCCAAACGAGCGCTAGCTTCTTCTGAAAGGACGTTTTGACGGGGGTTGCTGCCTTCGAATTTGTTTGAATTTACAGTTAGGTATTCTTGATCCCTGCTAGCCCTCCATTTAAGATAATCACCCATGACACTCAGGCCTTTAGGTGACCTTTCCATCATAGTGATGTTTTCCCAAGACTTACGAGCCATTTTCAATTCTTCTTCATTATCGAGCTCATGATAGAAATGACCTTGGTGGTATTCTTCAATACTGATGGCGGACTGGGTTGAGCCGAACTGCCTCATTACTAATGCTGGCATGTAACTTGTGTGTCTGGTCACTCTAATTAGGGACACTGAACGATTACCCCCTGTGTTGAACAAAATGGGTTGACCTGACGTCCACAATTTCTTCCAACAGTAGTTATGGCTGTTGAAGATCAGAATCCATTCTTGCCACTGCAACTCATCCTTTGGGCTGATTACTAATATGGTCATCTTCTCGATAAGAGGCTGGTCAAGATACCAAGTTAACCCCCTTGTATCTATAGGACACATGTGACTGATGATCCAGAGATACAACAATTGAGAACAACACTTGATAGACCCCCTGCCTTGTTGTCGACAGTAAGTAAGAGTCAATAAAGTCTCTACAAGAATTACCGGTATTGGGTTGACCTTCTGCTTTTCTATTGCCCAGAATATCTCCGCAACGCTGCAGGTTATAATTCTCGGAGGCCCAGGGAACAATATCAAGCCATAGATCCCCAAAGCAAGTGCCAATGAAGCTTGCTCCCATTGTTCATTCTGGATGTATTGATCTAACCACTTCTAGAGGTAAGTCCAATACCATCCATGCGTGTTTCCTTTGACAGTTTCTCTTGCCTTTGCTTCTTCCGGGGGAACTCCCAACATATGTGCGAACTGTTTCCATGTCTACCTATGCTCAAGATGTAGGTAGATCCGATTCTGCACCGTATAAGGAATTTCTAGCAATGCCTGATATTCTTCCATAGTGGGGGTAGTGTCGATATCATTGAAGGAGAATACCCCATACTTGGGATTCCAAACCGACAGCATGGCCTTTAATACCGGGACTTGAACTTTGACTCGTATCAAGGTCGTAATCCTCCCATATTTCCCCTCAAATTGCGCCTTGACCTGATCGGGAAATGTCCTCTAACCATTAGATAGACCCTCGAGACTGTTCATTCTGACCTCAACTTTGCTTAGGTCCAATGGAGGTAGTAAGCTAGTATGTGCCCTGGTGACATCACTTTGTGGGGGCACTAGGCTATAAGGTGGTTCGGACCACGGTTTAGCATTCTGTTCTGGTCTAAAAACTTCTTCTGCCGACTGACTCGAGAATACCATGCTAAAATGATGCTTATCCTTTTACAGACCTTAATTTGGGGATGCCTGCAGGAAAAACTTGTTAGCAGGGTAAATTCAGGTAATTTTGAATTATACCATTAGCAGAGTGACACCTACACATTTATCAAAGTAGGAAAGTGTGTAGGTCTTGATAACAGTATGATTCAAGATTACCTTAAAAAATAAGAACAAAAGAAAACACAAGCAGAATAGGGTAAGAGTAAGTATGCCCCTTTTGTCCTAAAATAGGGAGAGTCCTGGTACTGGATAGGTGCTACCTAATTGGATAGTTCTATCTTATAAGGTAGTTTGCTACAGCTTCCAGCTATTGTGATAGTTTAGCTCAAGGTCTAATCTTCTAAAAGCCACAGGTTCCCAGATTGCCCCTACTGCAAACAGTAGAGCCCCATTCTATCCCCATGATACTAACGGGAGAGTTCCACGGGTATTACAGTAAATAGAACGAGTTTCAATCTGAGCAGAAGCCTTCACGGATACTAACGGGATAAAACCCACGGGTACCGCTACATGACCCCCTCCTACTTTCCTAAAAGGGTAAGAAAGCCCGGGTATAGGGCTGAAGTGTGTGAGGAGATTGTGTGAGTGTTCAGTGTGTGAAGGGACACCTTTACCTCTTCCCAGTATGGGGGAGTTTTTCCCTTTTCTCTTTTTTAGACGAAGAGTGCTGTGAGGAATTGGACAATCAAGACAAGCAAAACGGTTAGTAAAAATAGCAATAATTAACATATAGAATTTTGTAAATTAAGCCCACCTAACTACGGTTTGAGCATAAAATTAAATCTACTTTTGGACCTCTGAACTGGGGTTAAGGTGAAGGTATACAATGTCCCCAATGGAGTCACCAAGCTGTCGCAAGGTATTTTGCGGTCGCCTGGACGAACACTCACCGAAGTGGGAAAGAGTGAGGAGTCGCCACTTTAATTTTGAGGGAAATTAAAGGAAACCATTTGTGAAAATAAATTAGAATGAAACCACTTCGAAAACAGAGATTCTAGGTTCGGGGTCCGTATACGGGCGGGGAAGGTGTTAGGCACCCCGCCTCGTCCCTCTATGAGGGCAAGCAGATTTAACATTATGCTCTTTATAAATTAAAATCGATAGCTAGGGGGGTTGGGTTAGGATGAAGATGTTAATCCCTTTGACAAAAGGGAATATTTAATTTTTCACTAGTTTTCGGGTTACCCAGATACATAAGTAAATGAGATGACCTTAGTGAATTGATGTTGTGTAGCGGTTTTCGTTTATGGGATTACTTTGCGTGTTTATTAAAATTTGATTTTGAGAATCGGATAAGAACTCTCCTCCGATCTCTGCATATTTAGTAAAATTTGATTTGAGAATCGGATAAGAACTCTCCTCCGATCTCTGTATATTTATTAAAATTTGATTTGAGAATCGGATAAGAACTCTCCTCCGATCTCTTTTTAATACTTAAAATTTGGATTGAGAATCGGATTCTCTTTTTAATATTTAAAATTTGGATTGAGAATCGGATAAGAACTCTCCTCCGATCTCTTTTCGTTTAAGTGGGGATCGGGTAAGAACTCTCCCCCGACCTCCTGAGATTTAGTTGCAATCGTATATCGTAAAGACCTTAGACTAGAGGCTCTGACATCCGAAGACGCTGAGAGCCCGAACAGGGCTTCTATTAATCCGTTAGTATCTCACAACTATGTAGGGGATACAGACTAAATTTCTTTTCCGATCTCCTAGGTGATTACCTTTCCAATACCTTTTAACAGGCAATATCCGATCTCTTCCGTTCACTAGTCAGGGACTCGACTTTACTTCAATCCCCCACTATGCCCAGTTATCTCCTGAGCTAGTCTAGTGGTTCGACTTCATAATTCTCCTCTAATTTATTATCCAAAACTTTTATTATTTTGAAGAAATTTTCGTGTTAAGATACATCTGCCAATATTTCGCCAAACTACCTATATGTTACTCGGAACCAAAACACCCACGTTTGAAGGTAATAAAGGCTAAGAAAAAGGTAAATGGCATGTGCGAATGAACAAAAAGGAAACTCCGGAGGATAACCACCTTCGTGGGGTTTTTAACATAACATGAACTTAACGAAAATTACGAGTATGAAAACAAAGAGAATACATAAAATAAAAACAAGCACTTGATAAAGCAGCGGTATAGACACTTACCTGCAGGGAGTCGAATCTATAGAACTAACTATGGAGTCACAAAATATAGTAGAGCTGTGCGCTGATAGGCTGGGGACTAAAGTTCTCCTGGGGACTAAAGTTCACCTTGGAACGAAGAGTACCAAGTTAAAATGCAGTCAAACCGAAATGACAACAACCGAGTTTGAATAATATTGAGCTTGGAAAATGAAAGTGGCAATGAAGACAGAACTGAAACTAAGAGAGGGTATCACAGAGTAATGAACGAACTGAAAATGGAGAGTTTTAGTATTTAATACCTCTTCAAAGAAAATACTTTAGAAAACTAGTTTTTGAAGTTTTTTTCTATTTTTAAAAACTTAAAAATAGTAGAGTAGCAAAACTGAATTAAGTTTCAGAGCTTTTCCACTATAGTCACCACCCTTTTCTTCGTCCTCCTTTCAACAGTTTTCATGCAGGTATTTATAGGGAACGGGTGTTCCTAATGAAGGGTCAGGATTTTCTTTGAGGGAAATGGAAGGTTTGGATTTTAAAGGACATGATCTGATGCTTGGGAATTAAAGAGAATCAAAACGAACGACTGAGATCCTTTTCTGAATATTTGTCCTTTCTCCTTTCTAATCTGACGGCTCAAAATTTTCTTGTCAAGGGCGATCCGAGGGCTGGGAATAAAAAGCACTGGTCTTGTCGTCTTCTTCTTTGATCCAAGGGCTCCGGACTTGTCCTTACAAGTAAGAACAGCAGTGGAGATTGGGATGTACAGGACTGTCATGACATACTCTGGCACCTGTCAGTAATGTGGGCGATTCTGCAAATGAGGCGTGCGGTGGAGATCTCGTCTGCAATGCTTTAACTACCTCGGCTCTGATTATGATGACAGTTATTGGAAGTTGTCTTATTCTCTCTTTGCGTTCCGATCTCCCATCCCTTCCGATCTTTCTAATACGATCCTTTTCCGATCTCTCATGCCGGGCCCCCTCTTTCGATCTCTCCCACTCCAGTCTTCTCCTTTATCTGGTCTGGTTCAGTCAAAGCATTTATTCCTTCGATTTCCGAGGCATCCGCTTCGTTTTCTGCTAGCAATAAATGCTCAGACCTTCTCTATATATATACCTCCAATAGGAAACCCCTCCGCATTTGATTTTCTCCTCTTTACTTCTCACTTTTCCTGTTCTAGTTGCTCCGGCAACAATCCCGGCCATGATAGCTGCTTTTGATCTTTTTCCGGCTGATCACCTTCTTTATCAACTGAAAATTTATGACCCTGATGATCAGAAAATCACTATGGCCACCTCAGATGACAGTGAGAGAACTGGACTAATTTACCGACCTAAATCGAGAATATCGATTGTGTTGACCTCGAATCGATTGACCGATGTAATCGGCGAACTAATTTCGAGCGAGAAGACTGCTAATTTCCCTCCGATCTTTGGTGACGGCCCTTCGAAGTTCATTTAGCTTCTCACCACATTGGGTGTCCCGACAGCGGCTCGGTTTCGAGCGATAACATTGATGACGATCTCTCTTATTCTCATGAGAATCATAGTCCCCCCCCATCTGAGCTGTACATCTATCCGATGTTGACGGCCGGTCTTCTGATCAAACACATCTTTTGATTCAGCCACGAGACTAGGCTTTGACATAGGCCTTTGCTAGATAGGATGTACTGCCGATCTCTAGAGATCGCCTAAATGATGTAATCTGACCTTTAATGTAATCCGATCTCTAGAGATCGCCCAAATGATGTAATCTGACCTTTTGGAAATAAAATTTTATTTTGACAATTATCATTTTATTATTATTACATTGGTTATTTTCCGATCTCTGATGTGTTCATCCGATCCGATTCCTAACTGAATAGCCCTTAGCCGATCTGTAATTCTAAACAATCACCTTAATCTGCCGGTCTTTAACTAGCCGATCTCTCCTTATTCAATTATGGAATTTCCGGAATATTCGTGAGACGTGTCAGAAAAAGCTGGCGAATCTCGCTAACCGATGCACCGCTTAGGACACCGTGAGCATTAAATGCTCAGACAGGTATAAATAGGGGACGGGTCAGCCAGTTGCTCCCTTATGTCATTTTTAGCCTCTCGCGAGCGGTTCCAAAATCCTCTCGTTTTTTCAAGTTCTTCCGACACCGATCACACTCCGGTAAGGGTTTTGATCTTTCTTTTAATTTAAATTTTCTCTTTTCTTTGAAAATGAGCGGCACCGAGGGTCAAAGAGCAGCGAGCCCCCCTTCCATTCACGTCTCGTGGTCGTCAGATGAAGTTGAGGTGGTCGGATCAAGCGGGCGATTTGAACCTCCTACATCCTCCGTTCCAGCCCGTGGTCAAGCCGCACCCTCAAGACGAACACATTCTTCAGGGAGAGAAAACCTTCCCATGGACGAGCTGCCGTCAATCCTTCAAGAAACCGATCTGCAGTCGTTCACCCAAGAATATAACCTTCGGGCCGATTCGTATGAGCTTATAAGGTGTCATGGCGATCTTTGAGCCCATCACTTCTTTGAAGAAAATGATATGATCATGGTATACGAAGAGCAATTGAAAGCCGGGCTGTGGTTTCCTCTTGATGACTTCTTCAAGGAAGTTCTGAAATTCCACCAAGTCTGCATAGCCCAAGTACACCCGAACTCATGGCGGATCCTAGTAGCCTTCAGAGGCCTCTGCCAAGCCAAACTCAGTCCTACAGCGAAGGTGTTCGCCGAGCTACATAGACTAACCCGTCGAAAGGACTATGAGTACTGGTTCTTTCAGGCGAAACCGCATTGTGAGCTCTTCACCGACCTGCCCTCCTCCCTGAAGAATTGGAAGAATCGCTTTTTCATCCTGAGGAGCAAGGCTCCGAACGGTTTTGAGGGTTTCCCGCATAGCTGGCTGCATCAGGGCCCATTAATTCCGAAGCGCATCACCCTGAATAGGGAAGAGGGCATAATGGTGATGGAGCTAAAGGATCAGGCGGCCCATCAGAAGTTCTCTTGTTTAGATGCGGTGACGGCCGAACAGCATCATTGGACAATGCAGCTGATTACCAGGGAAGAACGCGAGCTTCAGCTCTCTGACCTCGGCTTCGGTACTTCCTATATCCCTGATCTCTGAGCCTTAGCGAACTCACTGACTTTTCTTTGTGCAAGTATGGCAAGCGGCGAGGCTTCAAAAGAGAGCCGAAAGCGAAAGAGAGAGGTATCCTGAAAAGTGCGGGAGATGAAGCGGGCCGAGGCCTCTCAGACGCTAAGGCACGATCCAGGGGAGACACAGGGAGGCTCGTCCCTACCCTCGAGACCACCGATCCCTGAAATAGAAGTGGTTCGGTCTCCTCCGCGACATGAAGAGCCGCCACCTCCAATGGTCGCTTCAAGTGCGGAAGGGGGTCCTTCCCAACCTCCTGTGAGGACCCTTTCTCGAGGCGCTCAAGTCCTAATCCACTCGTTGGAGAAGAACCGCAAGGTTCGAGAGAATCCGGGCTTGGCTAAGGTCTTGGGGGCCTCCATCTGCCTTCAGGAGGATCGGGATAGGCTGACCCCGAACAGTCTCGATGATATCCTGACCCGGACTATGAGCCTGAGCATGGAGAGTTTAGTGAACCAACACATTATCCGGGAGAAGGCTCACCGTATGAGGCAGGAGATCGAGAAGGTGGGTCATGAAGCAGCTTCCCTCCGATCCCAACTTTCATCCGCCCAAAACTATATAGCTGAAATTGAGGGGCGGATGAAGTTCTACGAGGATAAGTTGACCGAGCAGGCTCATGTTCTTGAAGAGACTCGGGCGCTCCGAGCAGCTGATGTCGCTCGCCTCACTGACAAACTCAAAGCAAAAGAAGAAGAGGCAGTGACAAGGGAGGCCGGTGCTTATATGAACGCCCATGGGGACCTTTTGGCCGAGCTTAGGAAGCGTTATCCCGAGGAGGACTTTTCCTGGATGGTGGACCTGGCTCCCCAAGATGAAGAGGATAGCGAGGAGGAAGGTGAAGGTGATAGAGGGGGTGAACAAAATGTAGAACAGGCTGGGGGTGATCCTCCAGCCGAATGACTTGTATATATTTTTAATTTGAAATGAAATGAAGTTCCTTTTTTGTTCAA
Organism: Hevea brasiliensis; assembly: GCF_030052815.1. Taxonomy (NCBI): domain Eukaryota; kingdom Viridiplantae; phylum Streptophyta; class Magnoliopsida; order Malpighiales; family Euphorbiaceae; genus Hevea; species Hevea brasiliensis. The sequence goes on from NC_079495.1 coordinate 12,166,802, forward strand.
TGACTGGAAAGTATCTAAGTTGCATAAGTGCCTGATTGTCTGAACATATTAGAATAACTTGAAAGCAATTATTAATCTATGTATGAGAGACCGGTAAAACATTGTAAACATGAGATCGGCCTAAACCGAGAACGAACACTGAACGAAACTTAAGATTATTAAAGTTGGAAACCTGATCTGAACACTTAAGATCGGAAGCACCATTAAGCTGGATTAAAACCTTAACTTTATTGAACAACTATCTACAATATTTATGAAAGGGGGATCGGATGGCATGAAGACCTAATGTTGGTTCAATTTCGTTTGACAAGAGATCGGATGTGTGATTGACTGGCAAAGAGACTAGGTAATTGATTTGAGAGATCGGTAAGGATTTAAATGATATGGAGACTTGGTATTGGTTCGATTCCTTTTGAAGAGAGATCCGAAATGTGATTGACTGGCCAGAAAACTTAGTAATTGATTTGAGAGATCGGATAGGATTTAAATGATATGTAGACTTAGTATTGGTTCGATTCCTTTTAAGGAGAGATCGGAAATGCGATTGTCTGGTAAAGAGAGGTCGGAAATGTGATTGTCTGGCAAAGAGAGATCGGAAATGTGATTGACTGACAAAGAGAGATCGGAAATGTGATTGACTGGCAAAGAGAGACTTGGTGCTGGGGATCGACTTCAAAGTCTATTGATTTTCGAAGGGGGGGTTGGCCAAAATATGGTGTCGAACACAGGCCACAGGAGGATATTTTTGAGGTTAACCTGCTTTTCTCCCTCTCAGGTCATTTATTAATGTTTGTATAAACCTGTTAACTCTTAGAATTTCCGCATGTGTTAGAAATATTTATTTGGATTGGGTCTGTAATATAAATTACCATGTTGGACCTGTAAATTTATTATTATATGTATGTTTGATGTACTGGATGAGAGAGCTGAGCTCCCTTTTAATTTTTATGACATTTGAGTATGTGGAGGGTGAGCTGAGCTCCCCAATTGATTATATATTGTATTTACAGGTCGGATGAGTCAAAAACTCCCCGTTAAAAGGTCCACTTTATAGCCGGACTCTGTCCAGTTGAATTCTTGAAATTGGGCCCAAATGGGCCTTAGAGTTGGGTTAAGGAATAGTTAGGCTTACTACGATCCTCGGGGCCTTTAGGCTGGCCCAGGTCCTAGTGCCGGTCCGGCCCATAGGTTGGGTCGTGACAAAAAATAATAATTTTCTTATGTATTAATGATAATTGTGATTTTTAATTAAGGAACTTATATCATAGCAATGTATTTATTATAACGGATTATATAAATTCGCCCTTAAAATGTGTGAAATAAAAAATTGTTTTGAATTATTATATTATTAACCTTTTAATTTTCATCTACTATACTGTTCAATATATATATATATATATATATATATATATATATATATATATATATATATATATATATATATATATATGTATTCAGTTATTTATTATTAACTAGAGCCTTTTATGCTTATTGGCTATAAAAGTAAAAGAAAAATAAAATTAAGGATGCAATAGGCAAAAATAAAAAGTGAGGAACACACTAGATCAAAATAACATATTAGGGATGTACTAGACTTTTTTCAAATAATTCATGAGCTAATTTTTTTATATGTCTATTTAATATTTTTTTTTAATATATCAGGATATCTTTTTATATCCATTTTATGGTTAAGAGAAAATTAATTTTTTCGGAATTTATATCTACTTCTATCAACAATGTCTTCTCCAATAATCGGTATTAAATTCTTTCTTTGAGAGTGCAATAAATTTTATCACTGTATTCAAGAAATTAATTTAAGCAATTTAATTGGATTTCACAACCTACTCTAGCTGAGTTTCCTTTGGAAAGTTCTCTTTGATAAAATTGATCTAAGGTTTTAATTAAATATATCTATAAAATATATTTTCGTTTCACGGAAAATTTATACAGAATTGTAAATATTGGGCCTCATAAACATAATTTATCATCATCATCATCATGGAATTGCAATTCATAAATCAATTATTTTTTTAAAAAATTGAATGCATATTTTAATATAGTTTCAATATAATTCAAATTTAAAATTGAGACTTAAAAATTTTAAAAATAATTTTAAATACCATCAAACTAATGTTGATTAATGATGCCATTTATTTTTATCATTTTAGAAATGTTAGAGTCATTGTTATTTTAAAATAATATGATTAGACTTTGCATGTAGATTTTTACGATTATGACAGCCTACTTAATGTATCTTTACATGTATTCATTCATTATTGGCTCTCCTATTATATAAATGAGTGTCAACCATTCCAAGTAACTTAACTTGACTCAACTAAGCCTTTATCCCAAAAATTTGGGGTCGGCTATATAGATTCACTTTCTCCACTCTAAATGATTTTGGGTTAAATCCTCAGAAATGTGTAATGCTTTTAGGTCATGTTGTACTAGTCTCCTCCAAGTCAATTTAGGTCTACCCCTTTTTTTTTTTCCATCCTCTAACCTAATGTGCTCTACTTGTCTAACTGGAGTCTCCGTATGTCTACGCTTCACATGACCAAACAACCTTAATCTCCCTTCTCTCAACTTATCCTCAATTGGCACCACTCTTACCTTTTCTCTAATACTCTCATTACGGACTTTATCTAGTCTAGTATGGCCACTCATCTACCTTAACATTCTCATCTCCGCAACTCTTATTTTAGACGCATACGACTCCTTCAGTGCCCAACACTCACTACCATATAACATAGCCGGTCGTATGGCTGTACAGTAAAATTTTCCTTTCAACTTATTGGAAAAAAAATGAATTTATCTTTTACTAAAAAAAAAACTTAACTAAAAAAAAAAAAAAACCTTTATTTATCTTTTACTCTCCTCTCTTTCATCTAAGTTTCAAAGTGGCTGTCCCCTTTTGGTTCTTTAGCCCTTATTGTCTTGCTAAGGAATCGGTTAAGTTCTAAACACATTCAATAAGCTCTGGTTGTGAGTAATTATAAATCTCCTTACCCCAAACCACGATACACAAAAGCTATAGTACATAATTCATATAAGTACTCAAACTTCCATGTCTCCTTAAATATCTCATCCACGTGTCCTTTATCTTGGTACTCCAGTATCACAAGTTATCAATTAATGTGCATATACATTTTCTGGTTATTAGTATTATTTGAATTCCTTATTTTAAGGATTTTATAGAAAAATAAATGAGAATTTAAAAAAGTAAAATTCAATAAGGATAAGTTTATAAAGTTGATGGTAGGTTTTTAGAGTAAGGGTTGGATTAGTAATAATCCCTAAAATTTAGTGTGGCAAGCATAAATATAAGTATCCCTTTTTAAGTTATTAGTGAAAATCCACCTCATCCTTTAAACCCATTCTTGCACATGTTTAGACAAAAACTCATTTTTTTTTTAAATTTACCAAGGTAATTTTAGAGGTTTACAAAAAATTAATCTTTTGAAAATTTATAGTTATAGTTGTTATTTCCAATAATACCTTTTTCAATAATCGAATCTGAATTATTCTTTTAGAAAGCTCACTGTAAACCATACCTTTGCACCCAATGCTTGTTAATATGAAAACTCAATTTTTTATGTGCTCTAATTATTGTTTGGAATAAGAAGAAGGGTGTCCTTGCTTTTTGGAATTCTATAACCGATTCAACACACACACATATATATATATATTACAAAATGAATTGAAGCTGAAAATGTAACTTGTATTAAATAGAAAAGCCAAGGAACTTCAATGTTGGCATCTGGTGTTATGCAAATTTCAGAGTCTACCTTATTTCAATATCGAGCCATCTGCAGATGTGTTTCTCTACAAATTTCACACTTCAGATGTTAAATAATCTTTTAGGATAGAGTTAGACTGAATCCATTTTTTCTATTTATGTAACTCAATAGTTGCTCGTATTTATGTAACTCGTTATTATCCAAGAAGTAATTTTTTGGAGGCTACAACTGGTAATAATCCTTCTTATGTTTGGAGGAGTGTGCTTGCGGCTTAGGAATTGATTCGGAAGAATTGTTGTTGGCAGGTGGGAGATGGTAAATGTATTAGAGTTTTCCGCGATGCGTGGTTACCTAATCCACAGAATTCTTATATTGAAGCAGAAGCAAATGAGGATTTAGCTGACATTTGTGTTCATAATTTGTTTAAAGTAAATTAAAGTGCTAGGATGAGGAGGTTATTAATGATATTTTCAATAGTAGAGATGCCAGACTGATTCTGCAAATTCCGTTAAGCTTGTTTGATCGAGCGGATAGCTTTATGTGGATGGGAGATCGAAAAGGCACTTATACAGTTAAAAGTGCATATCGAAGCTTACTCAGCAACTCATCGCAAGGACAGGGTGATGGTTTCGTGTGGAAAAGGTTATGGAAGGCTAGAGTTCCTCTGAAATTCAAAAATATGATTTGGGGAGCTTGCTCTAATGTTTTGCCTACTTTATCTAATTTGAGAGTCCACCATGTTGAGGTTCAAGGTGGTTGCTTCATGTGTAATGGGGAAGATGAATCTATTTTTCATGTGCTCATCTGTTGTCCTTTTGCATGGTAGTGTTGGCGTGCCTCGAGTGTTGGATTCTGTCAGACTTCAGGTTCTACAATTTGGACTGGCTTGGCAATTTTTTTCATTTCACTAGTGTTGAAGATGAATGTCTTGCTCTTGCTGTTCTTTGGAGCATATGGGATTGTAGAAATAAACGAGTTTGGTGCAATATTTCTCTTAGAAGCTCAAGTTGTGGCTAACGCCAGGAGGATGTTATTGCAGTGGCAAGATGCACAATTTTTGCCGGTTCTAGAGAACAATTCTGCTGCTATTTCTCATATTACTAGACGGCTTCCTCCTATGCCTGATCGGATCAAATGCAATACTGATGCAGCTTTGGTTGTCAACCAGGAAAGAATAGGTGCTGGCTGGGTTTTTTGCAACTCGCATGGTAATTTTGTAGCTGCCAAAGTGAAGTCTTTTATTGGTAGAATGGACTCTCTTCAAGCAGAAGCTCTCAGTTTCAGGGAAGCTTTGAGTTGGGTGAAGAGTAAGGAATGGAACAATATACATTTTGAAACAGATTCTCAATTGTTAGTTCGTTCTATTTTTAGCAGAGTTCAGGATTTGTCTATTATTGGTTCAATCATTATGGATTGCCAACTTCTTTTGCAAGAACTTAGTGATTGTTCCTTGCAGTTTATTAGGCGATCAGCAAATTAGACAGCTCATTTGCTAGCTAGAGCTGTTGTTCTATGTCTGATGAGATTGAATGGTGTCATTCTGCTCCTAGTTTTATTGAGGATGTAATGAGCTTTGATTAGTTGCTTTAATTAAATCTTCTTTTATTCAAAAAAATATATATAAATATAAAATATTAAGGGATTAAAATTAAATAATATGAAAAATATGAATGAAATTTACATAAAAATGAACAAACTGAAACAAAGATAAAAATATTAGAGGGGGGCAAATAGTTTTTTTTTTTTTTTTAATATACTAAGGTTTATATATAGGTAAAATTTCAATTTAAAAAATTTTAGAAAGCAAACCACAAATTTTTTTAAAAAAAAATATATTAAAATTTACAGATAAAATTTTAATTTTAAGTACCTTTGGAGGGCCACGCTCCAAGCACAATGTAGTTCCGTCCCTGATCGTCATTGCTTGTTTTTTGAGAATAAGTTGATGGAAAATGCCTTCAGTTTATTTTTCTTTGATGCTAAAAAGTCAAATTAAAGACCCTTCAATTGAAGTTATTGACTTGCTGCTTCTTCCTACTGCAGCAAAGAATCAAGGAAATGTTTAATGGTAGAGAGGAGAACAATAGGGGTTTTAATTGTATTTAACTTGATTCATTTTAAAAAAATATAAGGACTTGTTTGACTGTAAATTTTTTTTAATGTGCCAAAATTACTATTAAACGTTAATTAAAGAGCTAAAATAGGCATTTGGCCTATTAGATTCCACAAAACTTAAGGCTTATTTTTTAATCTTAAATTGTGTGTAAAAGTTCAATTCGGTCCTCAAATAAAATTTGGATCCAGTTAAACCCTTTAACTCAAATCTAAATAATTTCTTTCTTTTTTCTTTTTTATTATTCCTTGTCCAACAAACCTAGTAAAATTAGAAAATTTTTCTTGACAAGCTAGTATTGAAGCTTTAATGCTCTGAGCTATAGCCATTGCCACTGCAGCATCTCCTATTGCACCTAGGAATAAAGTAAGAAGAAGAATTTTATTTTATTATTTCTCCTCAAACAATAAAATAAGAAGAATTTGAGCCAAAATAGGAGTTAAAAAGGACCTGATTGGAAAGAAATTTTTTTCAAATGTGGAATTGGACTTTCCCACATAATTCAGTTGCAATTCGTATCTACGGGTCATAAATAGATATGTTAATTTATACATAAAATATAAAAATGGCTAACCTAAATAAGACCCATTTAATTAATCATGTTTATACACAAATTGTACAATCCGACCCATATAATCCATTTAACTAAATGGACCATTAACGTATCATATAATACCACACGATATGTTACTCATTTCAATAAATGAATTATTGTAAAGTTGACATAAAATGACACGACACGACACGTTTAACCTGTTAAATATACTATTAAGCAATATCATTAAAATACATAAACATCACCTAAATATTCAAGAATAATCCAAATATCCAAACATTCAAAATACTCAATTATTCAAAAGTCAACGAAATATTCAAACATCATCCAAATAACAAATTTAATTAAAATTACACAAACAGAATAAATGTTTAAGTAGAATAAGAGCTTCACGTATGATCTTCACAACATCATTATTTTCCATAAGATTATTATTAAAATTGGAGCATTGAATATGGGCTGATTTAGGTTTAGATTTAGATTTAGCTCCTTATATTTTGTGCTATATGTGTCAAAATAAACTTATTAACCTATTAAGTTGATTAAATAAACGAATCATTTTATGTCTTATGATGTTAAACGGATTGATTAGATTAAACTCTTATTTTTAACGTATTGTAAACGTGCCGACTCTTTTATGACCTGAACCTATTTAAACAAAACATAAATTCGTTTAACTGCATATTGTGTAATCGGGTTGTATAAAAATTACCAGCTCTAGTCCAGTATTTAGCACATTAAAAGGCCATTTTCTTATTTATGGGAATTAAGCAGTAACGAGCATTATTTGGTTCAAATAAAAAAAATGAACTGCATTAATAAAATTTAATTTTTCTAGTATAGTAATTCAGTTAAATTAGATTAGAATTGGTTTGAGTTTTAAGATTTTCTTTATTAATTCTATTTGATTTCATTTTTCACAGCTAGGATTTTAATTGAAAAATTGAATCCACGTTTTTCAATTATTTCAGTTAATTGATATTTTTATCATTTGATTCAATTTTGTTTAGGTTTTTTGCTAATTTTTTATTTTAATTCAGCCTATTTTATAATCCAATTTAGTTTAATTCTCTAAAATATTGGTAAATTTTGAAATGGTCGGATGCTTACACTTACCTACTGTCACTATTACCATAATTGTACCTTCAAATTGTGATTACTACTGTGATGCTGGGTATTGTCATTATTTATTAATCGATTTTGTTAACTAGTAGTTTTTTTTTTTTTTAATTTTCATTAGTATAAATTACTATTTAATTTTTGGATATTATAATTACTCGTGAGCCAATTTTTATATTTTGAAAATTATATTAATTGATTATTGAAATTTAATTTTGTTCATTAAATAAAATTTCACCAATTTTAATAGTCATGAATTAGCAATGTAATCTCTCGCTATATCTCTTTTCTATTTTCTCTCTCTCTCAGAGCATTGAAACATTTTAATAGAATCAAAATTTAGAGACCAATTTATATAATTTTTAAAATATAAAAACTAACTTATGAATAATAGCAATATTAAAAAATTAAGAGGGTGTTAGCTTTGGCTTATAAGTTAGTCAAACATACTCATAAGCAAAAAGTCATAGGTAAATTAATGTTTTGTTTAACTTATAAGTTAAAAAATCTATTTAAAATAAGTTAGAAGTTATAAGGATACTTTACTTATAACTTCTCTACTTATTTTAAAATAGCTCTTTGATCAAGTAAAAAACTATATTACCTTAATAATTTTTAAATATCAATATTATCCTCATTTTAACTATTATAACACTTAATTAAATATCACTTTTAGTAATTTTAACCAATTAAATTACTCTTAACACATTTTAATCAAATACTTAAATAACTTAAAAGTTATTTTAAAGTAATTTTATCAAATAATTAACTACTTATTTTTAATTTAATTGATAAGTTAAAAATTATATTTTAAATTAAAAGTTAAAAGTAAGTAACTAAATTAAACACCTTCTAAACATTAATTTTTTTAAGAAGCTAAAATTTTATTAATAATAAAGATCAGGAAAAATAATAATTTTCTTACGTATTAATGATAATTGTGATTTTTAATTAAGGAACTTATATCATAGCAATGTATTTATTATAACGAATTATATAAATTCGCCCTTAAATTGTTTGAAATTAAAAATTGTTTTGAATTGTTATATTATTAACCTTTTAATTTTAACTCCGCCTAAGTAGTTTGTGCTTAGCCTGTCTCAAGCCCGGATAAAGGAGGAGGGTTGCAGTAAGAGACAACCAGCGTAAAAATTTTGTCACACCTTATGATATGGATTCAAATGATATAAACGTTGGGGGGTCCTCTACTTACAACACGCTACATCGGAGCCCAGGTATAGTGAGAAATATGCAAGGGTGTAGGGCGTTCACCGAAAGTGACGCTCCATGCCAGCGCCCGGGTGTAGTGTTAAGTAAGCAAGAATTCCCACATCATGGACGAGTATGGGTAAAGAAGTTAGTCCATATGATAGATAGTAGAACAGATAGTGGAACAGAACATAAGATAGACATAGAAAATAATAGAAGATATCATAGAAGGAGACCAATTAGGAAGGAACAGGATAGGAGGAGGATCAAGGTTGGTACTTGGAATGTTAGATCACTTACAGAAAAATTAATAGAGCTTGTGGATACCTTAGAAAGGAGAAGGGTGAATATTGCTTGCATTCAAGAGACTAAATGGGTAGGAGAGAAAAACAAGGAAGTGGGTAATTCATGATACAAACTGTGGTCTACCGGAAAGGAGAGAAACAAGAACGGAGTGGGCATAATCATAGATAGGACATTGAAAAATGCTGTAATAGCTGTGAAAAGAGTAAGAGATAGAATTATACTAGTAGAGCTAGTACTAGAAAGAGAAACAATAAATGTAGTTAGTGCTTTGGCCCCACAAATAGGACTAGATAGTGAGAATAAACAAAGGTTTTGGGAAGATATGGATGATTTAATGCAAAGCATACCGAATGAAGAGAATGTTTTTATTGGTGGAGATTTGAATGGACATATAGGAAGTGATAGGCAAGGTTATGAGAATGTTCATAGAGGTTTTGGTTTTGGCAGTCGAAATGAGGAGGAAAAAAGCATCCTGGATTTTTCTATGGCATACGACCTAATACTAGCAAATACCTACTTTATAAAAAAAGAGTTATATTTAGTGACTTTCAAAAGTGGGCAACATAGAAGCCAAATCGACTTCCTCTTAACCAAGAAGACAAATAGAGCTCTATGCAAGGATTGCAAGGTCATTCCAAGAGAGGCTTTACCAAGTCAACATCGGTTAGTGGTCTTGGATGTCAAGTTTAGGAACAATTCAAGTAAGGTAAGAAGAAATAGTATAGCTCGAACAAAGTGGTGGGAGTTAAAAGGAGTAAAGCAAGTGAAGTTCAAAAATGAGCTTCTCGAGTCTGAAGCATGGAAGCTGAATATGGAGGCCAATGATATGTGGATACAAATGGCATCAAAGATTAGAGAAGTAGCTAGAAAAGTACTTGAAGAGTCTAAAGGACATGGACCACCCTCAAAAGAGAAATGGTGGTGGAATGAGAAAGTACAAAAGGCAGTGAAGAGAAAAAGGGAATTGTATAAGAAATTATTTAAATGTGATAATAATGAGGCATATGAACAGTACAATATAGTAAAGAAAGAGGCAAAAAAGGCAGTTAGTCAAGTAAGAGCACAGGCCTTTGAAAAGTTATATGAAAAACTTGGAACTAAAGAAGAGGAAAAAGATATTTATAGATTAGCAAGGAGGAGAGAAAGGAAATGTCAAGATCTCAATCAAGTTAGGTGCATTAAGGATAAAGAAGGAAAAGTGTTGGTGAAAGATGAGGACATTAAAGAAAGATGGAGAAATTATTTTAATGATCTCTTTAATAATAGTCAAAATGGTAATAGCGTGAATATAGACTATAGAACAATAGAAAAGAATGTGAATTATACTAGAATGATTAGATCTTTAGAAGTAAAGGAAGCACTTAAGAGAATGAAAGTGGGTAAAGCCTGTGGACTCGATGGAATACCAATTAAAGTGTGGAAGTGTTTGGGACATATGGGAGTGGTATGGTTAACTAAATTATTTAATAAGATTCTAAACTCAAAGAAATTGCCTGATGAATGAAGGAGGAGTATTTTAGTACCTATTTTTAAAAATAAGGGAGATATACAGAGTTGCTCAAACTATAGAGGAATTAAACTCATGAGCCATACTATGAAGTTGTGGGAGAGAGTTGTGGAGCATCGACTACGTCATGATACTTCTATCTCTCTCAATCAATTTGGTTTCATGCCCGATCGTTCAACTATGGAAGCGATCTTTCTCATTAGAAGCTTGATGGAGAAATATAGATATGTGAAGAAAGATCTACACATGATTTTTATTGATTTGGAGAAGGCTTATGATAGTGTTCCAAGAGATGTCTTATGGAATGTGTTAGAACAAAAGAGGGTATCTATTACGTATATACAAGTGTTGAAAGATATGTATGAAGGAGCAACTACTATTGTGTGCACAGTAGGAAGAGACACAAGAGATTTTCCTATCTCAATTGGATTACACCAAGGATCAGCTATAAGCCCCAACCTTTTTACATTAGTTTTAGATGAATTGACGAAACATATACAAGAGAGTATTCCTTGGTGCATGATATTTGCGGATAATCTTGTTTTGATAGATGAGACACGAGAAGGAGTCAATAGAAAGTTAGAGCTTTGGAGAAGTACTCTAGAGTCAAAGGGCTTTAAGTTAAGTAGAACGAAGACAGAATACATGCATTGCAAGTTCAGTGAAGGCCAAACTGGTGATAGGGAAGGAGTTAGTTTAGATACAGTGGTACTGTCCCAAAGTAATCACTTTAAATATCTCGGCTCAGTCCTTTAAGTAGATGGGGGATGTGAGGAGGATGTTAGTCATAGGATTAAAGCCGGATGGTTGAACTGGAGACGTGCCACTGGAGTTTTATGTGATCGCAAGATTCCCAATAAGTTGCAAGGAAAATTTTACCATACAACCATAAGACCGGCTATGTTATATGGTTGTGAGTATTGGGCACTGAAGGAGTCGTATACGTCTAAGATAAGAGTTGCAGAGATGAGAATGTTAAGGTGAATGAGTGGCCATACGAGACTAGATAAAGTCTATAATTAGAGTATTAGAGAAAAGGTAGGAGTGGTGCCAATTGAGGATAAGTTGAAAGAAGGGAGATTGAGGTGATTTGGTCATGTGAAGCGTAGAAATACGGAGGCTCCAATTAGACAAGTAGAGCATATTAGATTAGAGAATAGAAAGAAAAAAAGGGGTAGACCTAAATTGACTTTGAGGAGAGTAGTACAACATGACCTAGAAGCATTACACATTTCTGAGGATTTAACCCAAAATCATTTAGAGTGGAGAAAGAGAATCCATATAGCCGACCCCAAATTTTTGGGATAAAGGCTTAGTTGAGTTGAGTTGAGTTGAGTATACTATTCAATATATATATATATATATATATATATATATATATATATATATATATATATATATATATATATATATTCAGTTATTTATTATTAACTTGAGAAATTTATGCTTATTGGCTACAAAAGTAAAAGAAAAATAAAATTAAGGATGCAATAGGCAAAAATAAAAAGTAAGGAATCTAATAGATCAAAATATCATATTAGGGATGTACTATACTTTTTTCAAAAAATTCATGAGCTAATTTATTTATATGTCTATTTAATATATTTTTTTAATATATCATGATGTCCTTTTATATCCATTTACGGTTAAGAGAAAACTAATTTCTTCAGAGTTCATAGCTACTCCTACTAACAATGTCTTCTCCGAGAATCAATATTAAGTTCTTTCTTTGACAGTGCAATAAATCTTATCATTGTACCCAACAAATTAATTTAAGCAATTTAATTGGTTTTCACAACCTACTCTAGCTGAATTTCCTTTGGAAATTTCTCTTTGATAAAATTGATCTAAGGTTTTAATTAAATATATCTATAAAATATATTTTCGTTTCACAGAAAATTTATACAAAATTGTAAATATTGTGCCTCATAAACATTATTTATCATCATCATCATGCAATTGCAATTCATAAATCAATTATTTTTTAAAAAAATTGAATGCATATTTTAATTTAATTTCAATATAATTCAAATTTAAAATTGAAACTTAAAAATTTTAAAAATAATTTTAAATACCATTAAACTAATATTGATTAATGATACCACTTATTTTTGTCATTTTAGAAATGTTAGAGTCATTGTTGCTTTAAAATAATATGATTAGACTTTGCATGCAGATCTTTACGATTAATACAACGTACTTAGTGTATGTTTACATGTATTCATTCATTTTTGGCTCTCCTATTATATAAATGAGTGTCAACAATTCCAAGTAACTTAACTTAAAAAACCCTTTATTTTATCTTTTACTTTCCTCTCTTTCATCTAAGTATCAAAGTGGGTGTCCCCTTTTGGTTCTTTAGCCCTTATTGTCTTGTTAGGGAATCGGTTAAGTTCTAAACACATTCAATAAGCACTGCTTGTAAGTAATTACAGATCTCCTTACCTCAAACCACGATACACAAAAGCAATAGCACATAATTCATATAAGCACTCAGAAGTAGTCACATATTTTTTGGAAGTAAGGGTGTGCAAATGGTCGGTTCGGTTCTGAACTAAACTGAACCGATAAAACTAAAAACTGAAAATAAAAAATTTAAAAAGCGAACCAAATCAATTATTAAGAGAAAACTGAATCGAATCAAACCGATAAATATATATTCGGTTCGATTTTAAACCGATCAAACTGAATTTTGTAAAATTTCATATTTTCAACATTAAATCTCAATAACAAAAACATAAAAAAAAAATTAGAAATCAAAATTAAAAAATCTTAGGGTTTCCTCGATATATATATATTAGTAATTTCGGTTCGGTTTGGTTTTTCAGTTTACACCGAAATCTGCTCTCCCCTATTTGGAAGTGCTTAAGCTTCCATGTCTCCTTTAATAGTATCTCATCCATGTGTCCTTTATCTAGGTATTCCCGGTATCACGAGTTATCAATTAATATGCACATGCATTTTCTAGTTATTAGTATTATTTGAATCCCTTATTTTAAGGATTTTATAGAAAAATAAATGAGAATTTGATAAAATAAAATTCAATAAGGATATCCATTGAAATAGTTTATAATGTTGATGGTAGGTTTATAGAGTAAGGGTTGGATTTGTAATAATCCCTAAAATTTAGTGTGGCAAGTATAAATATAAGTATCCCTTTTTAAGTTATTAGTGAAATCCACCTCGTCCTTTAAACCCATTCTTGCACATGTTTAGACAAAAATTCAATTTTTTTTCTTTAAAATTTACAAAAATAATTTTAGAGGTTTATAAAAAATTAATCTTTTCAAAATTAATGTTTAGACATGAGAGGGTGTGTTGTTACACGTTGATTTAAGATAAGGTGTTTGAGTTAAATATAAAATTTGAGTAAACTTCTTTTAACTAACTTTTAAGATAGAGTTAATATCATTAAAAAAAAAAATTCATGTGTTTTTCTCATATATTTTATGTAACCGCGTGGAGTTGGTGTAAGCCAAAGCCTTATCGATTTGAAGAAAGTGATGATATAAAATATAAATAATAAATGCATTGGAACATCTATATTAATAAACTAGTAAATCTTAAAATTAATAAAAAATTTCCATTAAAACATATATAAAAATATAACAAAATTAAAAAAACTAAAGAAAGGTTTAAGTCAAAATTATGAAAACACCTATATGCAAGTAAATATTTGAAAAAAATTATTAAAAAAATCCTATCCAAACAAAAGTAGATGTTACTTTTAAAGAAAATGATAAAAATCAATATCATTTCTTTGCATAGTCTCTCTATCTATAATATATATAAAAGTGAGAGGAGAATAATAGAATGGAGAAAAATATTCACAACAATTTAGTATTATGAAAATGAATAACTTAATTTAATTAATTATTAAAAATTAATATATTTTAAATAAAATAAAATTTTCTTAAAATAAAAAAAAATCATGCCACTGTTAACTAATAGTTTCATTGGCTTTTATAAACAAAAAAGTTTCATTGATTATTAAAATTTCCTCTTTGGTACAAGTTCTAAGGTGATAATAGTTAGCAGTTGGTAGAATAACTTTTATGTGTATTGTTCATTTTATCTAAAATTTTTAATTTTAGATAATTTAATCATAATTTAAAAAAAATTATCTAAAATTTAAATTTTAATTTGGAGATTTTAATTTTTGACACCTGGGTAATTATGTGGATATGACATACAACATTTTCTAATAAATTTAATCTGCCTCATTACTAATCTATTGGCCGAATAAATTTAAATATTTATGTTTATTGCTCATTTTATCTAAACATTTAATTTTAGACAATTAAATCAAACCTTTTAAAATTAAAGAAATTTCATCCTACACCTAAATTAGAAGTTGGTAAATTGTAATTTAGTCCTTGAGGTTTGGTGAAATCTTACAACCTAGACCTTATATTGTCAAAACCAATCAATTTAGTCCCTTAACTAAAATTTATAGTTAAATAATATAATAAATATATTTTTCTTCTCAAAGTTAATTCTTTTTCCTGTCAAGAATTTTTCAAAAATATTTTGAAATTTTTCTTAAGTTTTTCCAATATATGTTTTTCTATATTTTAATCAGTGAAATTTTATTCAATCAGGTTGAGAATAAAGTTGCAAATCGACTCTCCATATCTCTCCTTGTAGCTTCGATCTTTGTGTCTCTGGTGGCTATGGGTTTGCTTGAGGGTGGATAGAGGTGGGTTTTGACTTGATTGCAGTTTGTGATGATTAGATCAGGGTAGGGAAACTCAAAGCTTCCCTTTCTTTTCTCTAACAAAAGTTACAAAATATGTAGAGTTAAGAGTATTTTGATCATTTTTGCTATAATTAATGATTAATTGAATAGAGTTGTAACTTTTGCCAAATCTCAGTGACTATTTTTTTTTGTTTTAAAAATATAGGGACTAAATTATAAATTTTATCAAATCTTAGGAACTACATTGTAATTTACCTATTAAATTTTGGGATTAAAATTTGAGTGTTGGATAAAATTTCTTCAAATTTTAAAGGTTTGGTTTAATTGACTAAAACTAAAAAGTTTGGATAAAACAAATAATAAATGTAAATTTTTTTTTCAACCAATTGAATTAAGTGACGAGGTGGACTAAATTTATTAAAAAATGTTACATGGTAGGTCCACCTAACTATCTAGGTTGAAGAGTCAAAATGCCCAAAATAGATTATAGATTTTTGATAATTTTTTTTTAATTTTAAAAGTTATGATTAAATTCTTCAAAATTAAAAGTTTTGAATACAATATAGATAAAAGTTTGGATTTATTATGCCAATTGACATTTATTTAACTCAATTATCACAGCCATTAGACTTTAAGTAGAATTAGGAAAAAATATTTCATAATTAATTTAATTTTTATTATATTAAAATTTTTAATATTTAAATAATATAAAAATAATGGGATGGTCAAAAACTAATTACGATAATTTGGTGATATGATAGTGAGTGATTAAATTTAATTAATTATTAAAAATTAATCTATTTTAAATAAAATAAAAATATCTTAAAATTAAAAAAATAAAAATAAAAAAGCCTAAACTAATAGGTTGAGGAGGGCTGTATTTACTTTAATTAAAATTAATTTATATTTTTTTAATAAAAATGATTGATTCTTCAAGTACAACTGCTTACAAATACCATTCACAATCACTAAAAACATTTAAAACCCAATTAATACCTATTGTAACAAAATCAAAATTTTAAAAATTCAGAAGGCTTACTCTACCTTAAACCTCTTCAATTAAAATAAGGATTGGGCAAGTCCATCACTTCAAAACAGCTTTTCTCATTAGTATGACAGAAAAATAAGCACGGCCAGTCCACATCAATTTCATAACGACTGATATAACGTGTTTCCGAGCTGTAAGTATCCAGACAGGTGGAATCAGAAAATTTTTTTTAAATAGTATCTCATTCACGTGTCTTTTATTTAGATATTTTAAATATCATGAGCTATCAATTGATATGTATATATATTTTGTGGTTATTAGTATTATTTGAATTCCTTATTTTAAAGATTTTATAGAAAATAAATGAGAATTTGAGAAAACAAAATTCAATAAGGATATTGATTGAAATAGTTTATAAAGTTGATGGTAGGTTTTTAGAGTTAGGGTTGGATTCATAATAATCCCTAAATTTTAGTGTGGCAAGTATAAATGTAATTACCTGTTTTTAAGTTATTAGTGAAAATTCACCTAATCCCTTAAGCCCATTCTTGCACATGCTTAGACAAAATCTCAAATTTTTTTTTATTGGATAAATTTTGACAACTGTCTCTGAACTTATCTAATTGTAACATTACAGTCCCTTAACTTAAAAATATAACATAAAACCCCATCGACTTTTAAATTTTATACAGTAAAATTTCTCTAACCTCCAATTACCGATTTTTCAGTTAGATTCTGACCTAAACAGTTCCAGCACGGAACTTACTTTGTATTTCTTTTTTCTCTCTTAAGTTATATGTAAATTGAATCCTTATTCTCTCTATAGATAGAATAATTTTTCATGTGTAAAGAGAATAATTTTACACTTTACATAAGAAAGGAGAGAGAAATATTGATTAAGCGCAATGCATGAGCTATTCACATCAGTTTCTAATTGAAAAATCAGTAATTGAAAGTCAAAGGGATTTTATTGTGAAAAATTTGAAAGTTTAGAGGGTTTTATGTTATATTTTAAAATTGATGGACTGTAGTGTTACAACTATATTAGTTCAGAAACAATTGTTGAAATTTATCCTTTTCTTATTTACCAAGTATCTTTTATATTCATTTTAGAGATTTACAAAAAATTAAACTTATAGATATTCGTGATTGTTCTTTTCAAAAATGCATTTTTTAATGATGAAATCTAAATTCTTTTTGTAGAAGAGAAATGGACCATATTAATGCACTCAAAACTTGTACATACAAAAACTCAATTTTTTTTATGCTCTAGTTATAGTTTGGAATAAGAAAAAGGTGTTCTTGTTCTTTGGGATCCTATGACTGTTTCACAGACACACATATATACTGACATCATGTAACTTTAACTTTAGGGATAATTTTAGTATCATGAAATTAAAAAAAAAAAAAATTATGTGTTTCAATCAGATATTTTATATAAACCACAATGATCATTGAGGCAAGGCAATATGCAATATAAAGAGGACTATTTGAGAAAGATGGTGTAACCTAAATCCTTATCATTTAGGTATTTAAATAGTTTGACTAGCATTTTTTTATATTTTATGTTGTCTATATTCATTGTTTGTATTTTTTATTTAATTTTTTATATATAATTTTAGAAAAATATCTATATTAATAAATTAATAAATCTTAAAATTAATAAAAATTTCCATCAAAACAAATATAAAAATATAATAAAACTAAAAAAAACTAATAAAGGTCTAAATCAAAATAATGAAAGCATGTAAATGACACATTCATTATATTCTAATTGTATGTATACAATTGTACAATAATTTTAAAAAATTGTTGTAAAACAAAAGTAAATGTTACTTTTATAGAAAGATGATGAAAATCAAGATTGTTTCTTTGTATAGTCTATTTATGTCCGTAATATATATAAAAGTGATGAGGAGAATAATTGGATTGGGCAAAAATATCCACAATAATTTTGTATTGCAAAAATGAATAATTAAATTTAGTTAATTATTAAAATTAATATATATTAAATAAAATAAATATATATATATATATAAAAGAAATCATGCCATTATTACTTAATAGTTTCATTGATTATTAAAATATCCTCTTTGAAACAAAATCTAAGGTAGAGAACTCATTTATAGTGATAATAGTAGCCAGTGTCATTTATCCAAAATTTTTAATTTTTGAACAATTTAAGTATAACTTTCAAAATCAGAAAAATTTTATCCAAAACTCAAATTTTAATTTGGAGATTTTGATTTTGACATTTAGATAGCCATTTCGCTACATGCCATATAGCATTTTCTAACAAATTTAATTAATTTCATCACTGCCTTATTGATTAGATAAATTCAAACATTTGCGATTATTGTTTATTTTATCCAAATCTTTAATTTTAAACAATTAAGCTAAACTTTTTAAAATTAAAGAAATTTCATCCAACACCAAATTAGAATTTGGTGAATTATAATTTAGTCCTTTTAGTGAAACCTTACAACTTAATCCCTATGCTTTTAAAACCAAGTATTTTAGTCCTTGTAATTTGACAAAACTCATTTAGTCCCTTAATTTAAATTTATGGTTAAATAGTATAATAAATATATTTTTTCTTTCCAAAGTTAATTCTTCTTCCTTTTAAGAATTTTCTAGAATTATTTTACAACTTTTCTTAAGTTATTTCGATATATGTTTTTTATATTTCAATAAGTGAAATTTTGATTTTTTGAAATAAAATAAAATAAATTCTTGCATTAGAAAAAAATGGATCCAATTAGGTTGGGTTCACGAGTTGCAACTCAACCTATGAGATCTCTCCTTGTAGCTTCGATCTTTATGTCTCCAGTGGCCACGGGTTTGTTTTGGGATGGATTGGTGGACATAGGCGGGTACTGACTCCTTCGTAATCTATGATGACTAGAATGAGGTAAGGAAACTTGCAGCTTTCCGTTTTTCTCTCCTAGAAAAATATAATATGTTAAGGACATTTTGATCACTTTTAATATAATTAACTATCAATTGGATGGAATTGTAAATTTTGCTAAATTTTAAAAATTAAATTGCTTGTTTTGAAAATATAGAGACTAAGTTATAAATTTTGCTAAACGTTAGAGACTAAATTGTAATTTATTTATTAGAATTTGAAAATAAAATTTGGATATTAGATAAATTTTTTTTGATTTTAAAAGGTTTAATTTAATTTTTAGAATTAAAAATTTTGAACAAAATGAGCAACAAACTCAAAAGTTTGGTTTTTTTTATTAAAAAAATGTTATATAGCATGTTCACTTGGATATTTAGGTTACAAAAGTTAAAATTCCCAAAATAAATTGTGGGTTTTGAATAATTTTTTTTTAATTTTAAAATATATGATTAAATTATTTAAAATTAAAGGTTTTAAATAAAATGAACAAGGCACCTAAAGGTTTGCATTTACTATGCCAATTGACATTTATTTAACTCAATTATCACAATAATTAGAGTTTAAATAGATTTAGGATAAAATTAGTACAATATAAATATTTCATAATTAATTTAATTTTTTATTTTATTAAAATTTTTAATATTATGAATAATAAAAAAATAATAAGATTAATAAAATAATCACAACAATTTGATATTATAATAATAAATAATTAAATTTAATTAACTAAGTAAAGAAACTTAAACTAATGGGTTTAGGAGAGCTGTATTCACTTTAATTAAAGTTGGTTTATATTCTTTTAATAAAAATGATTGATTTCTCAAATACAGCTGCTTACAAAAGCCATTCTTAATCACTAAAAAACATTTAAAATCCAATTAATACCTATGGTAACAAAATCAAAACTTTAAAATTTCATGAGGCTTATTCTGCCTAAAACATTCGATGGTCATTAATATTTCGATTAAAATAAGGATTGAGAGCAACTCGATCACTTCAAAACAGCTTTTCTCATTAGCATGACAGAAAAAAAGTAAAAGAAAACGGGTGAATCACAATACTCATTAATACCTACTTATTTTTTTTATATTATTATCAATAAAAATATAATATTTTCTTGATAATTTAAAAGTTAAAATGTAAATGGATTTTAAATTTTAGAAATTAAAATATAAGAGTAATTTAGAACTTGATGACCAAGACTTTTGTCCACTATGTTGTTTTACATATCGTTTAACAATAATTTTTAAGGTAGTATTTAGTATTTTGATCTTATTTTTTTTATTTGTACTACTTAGTGATATAATGTTTATACTAATATTTGAAGATTGAGAGAGTAGTTTATTAAAAATTATCTCTAATAGCTTTTAGAAATTGATGGAGTATTTTGATTAGGGATGATAAGATTATATCACTATTTTTACATTTAATAATAATAATTTTTATCAAAAATTTTTAATTTAAAAATCATATAAATAATTAATCAGTAATAATTAATATTTAATAATTAATAATTATTAAAATAATTAATATTATGAAACTAAGCTTAATTATTTACCCTGAGATGTCGTAATCATTGCAAGCATTATTTTACGTTAAAGGCAGATATAAAATATAAGGGTGAGGCTGATGAAAAAAAAAAAAAAAAAAAAAAGCTATAAGGGTGTGGCCGATAAGTTGTTTGGCTCATTTATAGAACTGCAATTTTGTTTATGAATGACAATTGGCTCTTCTATTCCTGTTTTATAGGAATTTTGAAGTTTAGTGGAGAAATTATTAGGTGTATTTAGTATATATATATCATATCTCACAATAATATGAGATTTATTTTTTATATTGTAGGCATGATTCACTTTTCTGTGAGAGAAGGAGCACTATTTTTTAGTGTACGAAGAGCATCTAATAATTAGCCCTAAAAGTGGGGCCGGGCAGGACGGACTTTTCCACAAAGATTTTTTATTTTTTATTTTTAATTTTTAATTTTAATTTATTATTATATAATATAAATTTATTTATTAAAAAATTAATTATGATTAGAAATATAAGTTTTAAATATAATTTTAATAATATATTTATATTTTTTATTAGCACTATAATATTTTATTATATATATAAATAAATTATTTATTAATAAAAAATAAAAAATATATTATTATGTAAAGTGAGTTACAAAAATTTGAGATTAGAAGACTTTCTTTCCACCCTTACTTTGCATGATATCAAAGTCGGAGAAGATTGATCTAATGCGGAAATTTAAACGTAATTAGTGACAACCCTTCTGTTTCACTATATATATATATATATATATATATATATATATATGATTATTTATTCCAACTGTTTAATTACCTGTCCGTTTTTATCAATTTATTTGCTTTTAATTAAGTATTTAAAAAGTGATCAATAAGAAATAAAAATATCAATAATAATAATAAAAATTTAGAGATGAAAATGTTTATAATGGTAAAATCTTAGAGACCAAAACGTTTATAATTAAAAACAAAAGTTAAGAAACACAGATGGAATGTTGAAAGTGTACAACGAAATTAAAAGTTAAAGGCTAACTCATATATTTTTCAAAATATGAAAATTAAGTCATTAATTTTATTATAATATAGATTAAATAATAATTAAAAGAAATTAAAGTATAATAGTTTTGTATATCTGAAAAAAAAAGTGTGTAATTGAATGTTTCTGTTGTAGTAAAGAAGTTAGGTGGAAATCTTAATTTCTCAAACGTCCATTCTGTCGTTAAATAATTTTTAAAGCATAAAATACAATTATCTTTTATCTGTTGTCATTTTTTCAAAAATTCTTAATTTAATTATTTTTAATAATTTATCACGTTTTTCATGTATTTAAATTTTTATAATTTTTTAATATTTGAGAGGAAGGAAATATTTTTTAAAGTATTTAGATATTTTAAAGAGAAAATCTTGTTAACCCATTAATTTAATGAGTGAGAAAATGAAAGTTTTTAAAAATTTCTAAAAATCATATTTTAAAAAAAATATTTATCTTTCCAAATACAATTAGAAGTTTTTTAAATCTTGAAATCCTTCAATTATACTTATTATTATAATATTAGTCCATACAAAATTTTAAAAATTAAAATATATAATATTTTAATCAAAAGAAAGACAAAGCATAATAGAATTAAAAGATTGAGAATTAATAAATTTAAATTAAAAAGTGAATCTAAATACATGTTTGACACAAGATCATAGATTTTAAATTATTTCCCAAAAGAAAGAAAAAATGAGCACACAGCCACACACTTTAAAAATCTGATTGGAGCTGAAATATAAAATATGATAAACTTTTAACAAAACTTGCTAATTAAGCTTAATAACTTGAGATATGGGCAATGAAAGAATCTATCTCCATGCGAGAAGCTCCACCTTCAGCCATTGATCGCCGGACAGACTCACCCAGTTCTGCTGCTCTCTTTTTCATTCCATCTCCTTCGTCTGAAGCCATTAGCCTCTTTACAGAGCTTTCAACCAGCTTTGCCGTGACAATCTCATCTCTGCGCGCCCATTCCTTAACAGTAACACCAATCTTAAGCAACTCTGTTATTAGGACTGCGTTTCTTGGTTGATCTGAATGCATTGGCCAAGCTGCAATTGGCACTCCCATGGTGATGCTTTCCATGCAAGAATTCCACCCACAGTGACTCATAAAACCTCCTGTTGCTGGGTGGGATAAAATCTCCAGTTGGGGCACCCAATCTCTCGCCACCAATCCCACGCCATCCACTGAATTCTCATACCCTATTGGGAGCTCAGCTTTTCTTTCATTTTCTCCTTTGAAAACATCTCCTTTGTCAGCATCTCTCAGCACCCAAATGAACTTTTGGCCACTTTGCTTCAACCCAATTGCTAGCTGCTCGATTTGTTCGTTGTTCATGGCTGTTGTAGTACCAAAAGACACGTAAATCACTGAGTTTCTTGCTTGTTTGTCCAGCCATTCCAAGCAAAAATGTTTTCCATCTGAGCCTTTTCTCTCTGCAGGTATAATTACTGGATTAAAAGGCCCTAAAGCCCAATGCTTCTTCTTAGTACTTCCCTCTGTTGTTTCAATCTGTTCTTTCTCGACCAAGTCCATGAAAGCACCTTCTATCAATCTGCATGTGTTGTATACACGCCCTGAATCGAGCTTATGGAACTGATATTGAGAATCAATAAAATCAGAGAACTCATCAGTGAAGCACCCTTCAAGAGTGGGAATTTCTTCTGGGATCACCCCATTTTCATGAATATTATGTCTCCCCATTCTTTCCCGTTGATACAAGCACATGGTAAAAGCAGATACGCTATGGAAATTGTAGGACTCTGCGTTGGAAATTAATTGAACTTCTTGTATCACAGACGCCATGAGAGAATCATGGATAACTATAACTTTTCTTGCTTTGCTCGAAAGTGAACGCAGAAGCACAGACACAGGCTCTCGAAGATGAGATGAGGCATGTTTGAAAGCAGGTATCAAATGAGCAGGGAACTTGTTCTTAGCATTTGGGTTGGGAGTAGGGGAAGCAAAAGGAGGGATTTCAAAGTCATGGAAATGGATATTAGTGATGGCGCGTACATCCCACCCATTAACGCGTAGCTTGGCCTGGGTGTTGTGGGTGGTGGTGCCGACGAGGTGGACCGGTATGCTGTAAGACTGGATGAGCCTGGAGAGTTCGAGGAGCTGGTTGAGGTGACCTTGTGCTGGTAGAGGCACCATAACCACAATTACTTGTGATTCTTTTGGGCCATCTTGGCCATTAAGAGCATGGACTCGTTGGTTTTGGTGGTTAGTCATATGATGACATTTGGAGAATTGGGTTTTAGGATATATAGGTTAATTATGTGTTTTCCATGAACTTGGATTCTGGTTTTTTCTTGGTTGTTTTGGGAACCTTTTTATAAGGGGATATGATATAATTCTCTAATCTATATAATATTGGACAATAATAGTAATTTAATTTATTTAGTGATATTAAAATTGAGAGTTGAGAAATAATAATAATAATAATAATAATGAAATTTTTGTGTTAATTTAGTTTACTATAAATTTAAAATATAAATATATAAAATTTATATATTTAATAGATAAATTTTTTTATATTTTTATGTTTTAAATAAAAAAATTATATAATAAAAATGATATATGTATAATAATTTTATTTTAATCATTAATTATAATAGATTTCATATGGATACTACTGTAATCAAATATTATAATTAGATACAAGTGTTTCCTCAAATAAGTTTCTTCTATAGACTAGGTAATAATAATACTATTATCTAAATCACAATTTGTGGTAAACTAGAAGTTAATTGCGGTCCAAGTGAAGTGATACGCTAATTAATAATTAAATTTAGCTTGCTTAATTGTAAAAAAGTCACCATTAATGCTTGTTTGATTATTCAGACTCTTTTTTTTAACAATTAATGACTTTTAATTTAATAATATTAAGTTTAAATTAATTATATATATATATATATACGTTTTTTCAATGGGTAGGTTGCTTTTTTCCATCAATCAGGATTCCTAGTCGCAAGTGCCCAAATATGTATGAATCTTTACAGCTAAATAATTTAGTTTTCAATTTTCAGTTAAAAAAACACTGGATATTGATAAACTCATTTTATATAAGTATTTTAGAGTAGTTTTACATTCATTTTACTTTTTTACTTTAGTAATTTTATGCTCTTAATGCTTATTTTAGTTAATTTATTAATTTTAATTTCATTATATTTGATTTTTGTAATTGTAATATTTTTTATAGGTTTTAATAAGGTTTAAAAGCAAAAATGTCCATATAGAAGGAATTTAAAGTGATTTGAAAGCTTAAAATAGTGTAAAAAATGAAGAAAATTCGCTTAAAGGAAAAAAACAACCGAGACTTTCAAGGGCCTCAACATGCCCCGTGTTGAGGGTCATATGAAGATAAGAGTTAACTAGCAGGAATCTACATAAGGCGTGTAAATTCACACTGGATCGTGTAAACAGAGATTTCGGAACAAAACATGCCGAAAGTTTCAGGGACTCCCACATGCCCCATATAGCTGGTCATGCAGAATCTAAAGGCTCCTCCTCTGAATCAACATGAGGCATGTTGAAAATAACTTAAATCAACTTGTGGCATGTGGGATGGCGCTGGTAGATTTGCTGACATGGAAAAATTTTCTCTTTTCACACATTTTACACATTTTGTCTTTATCCCTTTAGAGACAATTTTTAGGGCAAACATTGAGGGGATATAAAACATCATATTCTCATTTTTACGATAAGGAGAAAGAGAGAGAAAAATCAAAAGCGAAAGGAAAGAGGGAATCACGCCATTTCTAGGAGGAAGAACACCTACAGAGTGACATTTTTCAGTTTTTATTTTCAGAGATTTGGATCTTCTTCTTCTAGGTTCTTTTATTTTTAGTTTTATTTTCCTGTTTTCTTGCTCTATTTCATATTTTCTACTTGTAAATACAAGCATGAGTGAGTAGATACTTAAAATTTCAGAGTTGGGTATAATGATTTAAGTTTTATTTATGGATTTAGACTGGTTTTAATAAGATTTTAGTATAAGCTTTGATTCTTATCTTGTATGCTTATTTACATACCTACTGTTGGTACCCTTCGGGTTTTGTTTTTAATCTTAGATTGAAGGGCCGAGAGGTGAAAATCAATGATAGATAATCAAGATAATGAACTTAATCACTTAGTATTAGAAATAAACTAGTGGGTTAAGAGGAATTTCAAGTTGATTAAAATGTTTAAAGAGTTTTGGGTAATTAAACATCGCATGAGAATGGGGTTTAGTTTCCTTTAAAACACTCTTTAATTTGCTTGAAAAAGAAATTAAAGGAGATCAGAATCAACTTCCTTCAAACTTGTATTTTCCTTAATCTTGACTTTGCCTATCCAAATTCCAATGAAATTTACTTTATGAACCTCAATTCTGGAATCAATTTTTACCATTAATTAATTAAATATTTTGTTATTTGATGAAATTTTAGTAAATTAGTATATTGCTTGGAATTTTAATTGCTTAATTCATTATAATTTCCTTATTTTTTTCAATTTCATTTGCTGCACCTCGTACTCTATTTTTGGCACAAATTATCGATAGCTCAAATAATCATAACTTTTATAGTTTGGTACTCAAACAACAAATCTCTGTGGAACGATATCTTTTTTTTACTACTTAAATGACCCGTATACTTGCGGAGTACGCAATCAAATATTAAGTAGGTAGATGTGATAAATAGATTGGATTGGATTATATGGGTTGGAATCATCTTGATTTTTATTATTTTTGATTTGTGGCTATTTTGATTCTCATTTTTTTTATAAGTTTGAATCTTATTTTATATTGCAAGTTGTTTTAAATTAATTTTTAATTTAAAAATAAATTTTATTCTTTTATTTTTCTAAGTAGACCTTAAATTTATGAATAATTTCATATTATGATCACATCTATGAATTCAAATGGGGATAGCTCAGAAATTACTATCTCTAATCTTATGTTATATAATGATCATATCCATATATATGTAGTCTGTGTACTTGAGGATTGAAATCCTTATTTCTCCCATTAATCACCTTTCAAATTAATAACTTTTGTCCTAGAAAATAAGTTTTGTGATTTTAATTAGTACTTCAAATTTACAAAAAAATTAAAATTGTTATGCTTTCAAAACAGAAATCTATGGACATATAAATGCATATGAAACCCAAACTCTCACTAGAAATAATGACTTAAAAAAATTTTTTTTTTTATATCTTTTAAGCATTTGGGCCTTCAAAAAATAATTAATAGGTAATATTTTCTTAAACACAAAGTCATTTTTAAAGAAAATGAATTTTTTCTTTTAAAAAGTAAATCATTTATTAGATTTTGATAATTTTTTTTGGGTACAAATGGCTCCAATAGGGACTCAAATGTGAAACCTCATAGCTCTCAAGACAAGGGCGAAGCTACAGCTCCACCAGTGGGGTCAATTGACCCCACTCGAACTTTTTTTTTTTAAATATTAATAATTTCCATTAAAGTTTTATATATCTATAAGAGTCAAAATTTCATTAGAATATGTTCTAGTTTAGTAAATATTTAATTATTTATTGAAGAAATAACTTGTGAGATTCTTACATTTAATAATTACCTAATTATAATGTATAAGGTAAAGTATAAAAAAATATTTAATATGAATAAATTACACATATATTTTAATTGATTAATAATTAATTATTGATATTCATATTTAGTATAGTTAAAAAAATATATAAAATAAATATATAATTATTTTTTATGAAATATAGTAAATGATATAATTAAATATTATACATTTCATTTCAAAATAAAGTTTAATAAATTAAAATTTTGACATATTTTATTAAAAATATACCTATTTATTTGCTAATGACGCAATATTTTATAAATAAAAATATTTTATAAATACATGAAAATAAAATTTTTGCCCTCAATGACTGAAAATTCTGGCTCCGCCATTGTCTGTAGACGGCTTTAATACTACTCAGCTAAGTTTATTGATGATTTTAATATAAATATATACTATTAATTTAATATTACAACCAAATAATGAAAGATATTTCTATGAAAAGCATTTTCTTACAAAATAATTTTCATGAAAAATATTGTTCAAATACAAGCTATTTTCCACAAAGCAAATAAAACCTTAGCAATTAATTAAAATTCTATCCCTAATAATATTGATTAGTAGCAGATCCATCACACCCTTTAACAATGAAGATTTTAGCAGTGCATTAAAATTCATCACTACATGTCAATTTTTTTAACTAAATATAGATTAGCAGTAAATTATGATATCGCTTGTATTATTAATGACGGATCCATTAATCCATCACTCTATATACTCAATTTGAAAGGAATATTTATGAAGAAGTCAATTAGATCACGACTGATAACGTAGTATATCAATATTTACTAGACTTGGAAAAACAGAAAAATTCCCATCTATTTAAGTATGTGTACTTATTTGTCAAAGGACAAATTCTGCGTGCCATCTCTCATATTAAATCCAATATCTGGAGATTACTTGCTGGATTTGCAATTGCGGATATATATGTAAGCTATAGATGTTGATGAGCGTAGCTTGAGAGGGTAGTTAAATGTTGCTTTCTACATGCAATTTTTTTTTATAAATGTTTGTGTATTTATATGGAGAAAGAAAAGGAAACTGTCTTAATTAGCACAAGTTGCAAGAAAATAAAATATGCAGCAGAAAGTGATAGCATATCAAACTTTTTGTCTTTTGAAAACCATCTAATTTAAATAATATGATATACTCTATTATAAATAGGTCTTTTGGGGAAGTGTACCCACTAGAGATGATATGATATTTTTGTAAATTTAATTAGTATGTGCGTGATTTGCTCGTATAAGATATGATATAATATTTTTGTAATTTAATTAGTAAGTGCATAATTTGCTGATAAATAATGAGAGATTTAATTGGTTTAGATATGCTAATAGTTTCTTTAAAAATTGATGAGAATTTTCTATAAATATACAGATTGTATCAAGTAGTAAAGTAAAAATATCATTCCACAAGAATTTGTATTTGAATACCAAACTATGATCGAAAGATTATTTGGGCTAATGATAATATAAATAAGGCTTAAATATAAACAGGCTGAGCAATTTTAATAGAACTAAAAGAAATAGGCAGTAAATAAAGTAAATAAACTCATAATCTAGGTAAAATTAAACTAAATTAACAATGAGTACTAAGAATAAAGACTAATTAATAGTGAAAATAATTTCAAAGTTGGGGTTTATGCTTAAATTAATAGGAATTTATCTTGGTTCATCCAATTCTTTTTTAAAAAATAGAGTTTAAAGGTAATCGATTCTAAAATACTTTAATCTCTTTTCAAGTATACTGAAAAGTGTTTTAAGAAAAATCAAATCCTAATCTCGTATGGTATTTGATTCACCCAAAATTTATTAAGCTTTTTAATCAATCAATAAATCCTCTTATTCCTTAGTTTATCTCTAAATCTAGGTGATTAAATCCAAATTCTTGATTATCTATAAGTGATTTTCATCTCTCAGTCCTTCAATCAAAGATTAAAAATTATACTCAATGGGATTCAATACTAGGCAAGTCAATAAAACATGCAAAGAAATGAATCAAAACTGATATTTATGTAAAATCTTGAATAAACCAATCCAAATTCATAAATTAATTTAAAATATTACACCCAACTCTAAAATCATAAAAAACTACTCACTTATAGTAATATTTATAAAGGAAAATGATGAAGTAGATGAAAGAAACATGAAAATAAGCTAAAAATAGGAAAACATAGATGAAAGAATCCAAAATCTCTGAATTCTACAGCTTCAGATGTCTCTAGCAGCCACCAAAATCTAGTGGTAATGGCGTCCTCCTTCTTATCTTCCTTTCTATCATTTCTCTTTCTTTTTTCTTATGGAAAAGACAAGAAAATGATGCTTTTATATTATCAGAAATTTGCCCTAAAATAGGTTAAAAAAGGGTAAGGACAATTGGGTCACAGGTGATGAGGTAAAAAATTTTCCAAGTCAGCATGCCTTTCGTGCCATCTGACATACCCAGTGTCAAATTCAGTGTATTTTGACATACCCAATGTTAGATCAAACTAAGGTTTCAAGCGCTACACTACCTAGCAACGCTGGGTATGCTAATCCTCATGCAAATTTCAGCCACAAAAATTTATCTTTTTCATTGTGCATGGCTTGTAATATACCCAGTGTCGGATCATATGCTCTTCAACTTGCCTTATGCTGGATTCAACGTACCCCATGCCATACCTCAAGCAAATTTCAATCGGTTTGATTCTTTGAATATAATTTCTTCAACTTTTTCACATCTTCAAGCTTTAAACCACCTTAAATCATCTCTCTTTGCACCATTGACCTTCAAATCACCTTAAAACCTATTAAAAACATCAAAATTCAAAAAATCAAAAATAAAGTAACTAAAATTAATAATTTAACTAAAAAAAAGACTAAAAATATAAAAAGACTAAATATTAAGGGAAAAATGGATGCAAAATTACCCTAAAATGTATATATGAAATGAGTGTATCAAAAGTTAATTTTATTAAAATAATATTTTTGAGGAAATTATATATGTGGTACTGACACATCGTAAAACATTGATCTTAAGATAACAAAAATAATCACTATTGAAACTATCGACACTCTTAAGGTATAAAGGCAATGGGTACTCTTTTATAAGTGCGGCATACAAGATTTTTGTTCAATATATGCATCAATCCAATAATACCTTTTACTTATCCACTTGTCCTAACAAGTCACCTCAACACATATTGGATAGGAAACTCTATATAACACCTTGCAACTACTAAGTATAAACATTCATTCTCAGACTCATTAACTCCCAGCATCTATTTTCATTTATTACAGTTTGCCACTAACATAAGCATTAAAGTGCTAAGTAAGGAAACCCCACTTGACTCTTTGGCTATTTATTGTCTTTTTGGTCATCTTAAACCTACTCATAAAGAATCAAAACACACTAAGTGAGTATTTGGATGAGTGTTATGTGGTTTGAGACCCTTAAGTGGACTCGTACAATCACACGCTGAACATTAATTAAGTCTTTCAAATTTTCAAAAATAGATCAAATAAGCTCTCAGGGACAATTATCCCTTTAACTTTTAAAAATAAATAAAAAATTGAACTATAAATTACCTCTAATATAAATCCAGCTAAGGTTGTGCATAATGATTTTTAGTGCACCTAGTCCTTATCAACAACCATGCATACCTAATTTGCAACATTCGATGGATATCTGTTATATCCTGGAGCAAATTGATAAGTTGTTCTTTATTGAATGGTTTAAAAGTTTTTCGATAGAAACTATGACGAAGATTTTGAACCCATAAAGAAGCTTATTGAATCATTTGATAAATAACAACTTATTAATTTGCTCCAAGATATATGGTAGATACTTATCAGAATGTTACAATTAGATATGCAGAATTACTTATGAGGACCTCGTGCACTGGGAGATCTTCGTGCATGGTCTTAGCTAGATGTATGTTAGAGGTAAATTATAATTTAGTCTTTTTTAATCTATTTTTAAAAGTTAAAGGGTTTATTTGTCTCCAAATAGTCCAATTACTTATTTAATCTATTATTAAAATTTGAAGATTCCTTTGATTTTTTTTGAAATTTGAAGGGTTTTTTTGGATATAGAAACACTTTAAAGACTTATATAACTATTAGTGCATACTTTAAGGACCAAAATATGCATTTTTCCTTTAACTAATATTGCATAATTTGCAAATGAAAATATAGATTTAACTTGTTTAAATATGATTATAATTTCTTTAACGCCTAATTTATATAACATCATATACTCTATTATAATGCCTTTGGGAAAGTGTATCCTCCAGATATGATATTTTTCTAAGTTTAATTAGTATGTGCATAATTCTCACATTTTGTAATTTGATTAATATTTGCATAATTTTCTCATGAAAATAGAGATTTAACTTGTTTAAATATTCTTATTCTTTAAAATTTAATTTTATTAAAATATTTTTTTTATGATGAAGTTACATATGTATTACTAATATAGCTATCTCAAGATAACAAAACAATCATTATTGACACTCTTAGGATATAAAGGCAATAGCTACAACTTTATTAGTGTGGCAAACAAGACTTCTACTCAATATGTACCTAATATTACTTGCCCAAAACCAAGTTAAATAGTAAGCAATTGAGTAAACAATCCAACATGGCAGTCAATGTGTTAATGCTTTATCAAATAGTAAGATCGAGTAGAAGATTACTAGGGCAACCCAAATCGAGCAAAACCTAAACCGAGCAAAAGACTGCTAAGAAAAAAGAGTAGTTGCCTATCCGGCAAATCGAGCATCGCCACTCTTAAGTAATAGAAGCTCCAGTCAATGGTAAGGCTAGATTATCAGGACAGAATCTCAGGATATCCATATGATATTTGAGATTCATGTAGCTCAAGCAGATGGTTACAATAGCTATTTGGCTTTTTATCTATAAATATGAGAAATAGGCATTAAACAGGTAAGCTTACTCTGCCAAAATTATTACAGAAGCTTTCTTTAAACAATGTATTTTCTCTTAAACTCCAATCACTAACTTCAGCATTACAGTGGCTAGCCATAAAGCCACCGACCTCACCATTTCTTTGTTCATAGGCTTTGAAGCTCATGTGGCATGCAAACTATTCTACATAGGCTCACAGCAACATCAAGGTGCCATCCGTGGGAAAAGCTTAGATTGTTAGCTGATTTCCCACACATGAAACCATATTAATTTTTGTATTTTTTTTATGCTTTTCATGAGTTTCTATTTCTAGCTTTAATTTATTTCTACCTTTTGTGTCTTTTGTTATTTCAATGGCCACAGATTCAAGAAACACTGGCAAGAATGTGGCGGCTGGCACACCTATGATCGGGACCAACACACTAGCCATTGTAGTGACTCCAAACATGACTAAGCCCAATGTTGCACCCAGTGGCCAAGCCTCACCATGTAATGCTAGGTTGCTGCCTGCATAACATAATACCATTTATCATTTAGAAATTAGTGGGTCATCCATAATCCACCTCACATCATAAAAAATTATGCAATTTCATCCACGTATGTTTCTAATACATTACACCCTAATATCAATGCATTTCATAATGCATGATTATGCTTAAAGCAATAATTAAAGTAATTAAAAGGCATTTGAAATTAATTTAAGAAGTTTATACTTACCTCTTGTAAAACTTATTCATTTACTCTTACCCCCTAAATTTGGCAGGTAGACTTGATTTCATGTGTGTTTCCTAGGATGTTTTGATATCAAATTGACTCAGGGCTTGACT
The DNA here is from genome assembly GCF_030052815.1 of Hevea brasiliensis. NCBI lineage: Eukaryota > Viridiplantae > Streptophyta > Magnoliopsida > Malpighiales > Euphorbiaceae > Hevea > Hevea brasiliensis. The sequence continues at coordinate 12,199,846 of NC_079495.1, forward strand.
TACTTGAACCTTGATTTCCAATTCCGATCAAGTGGTGAAACAACAAACACATCAATTCTATATTCTAGACTCCCTCAAAATAGGTAAAAGACCTTTAATATATATCATATAGGTCCTTTTGGATCATAAAAATTGGTTTTGGAGCCTTAAAATGAAAGGAAAAATAACACTGGCAAAATCAACTTTGGCTGTCAAAGTAAAGGACTTCAACTGCTGAAGTCTTGAACCTTAAATGTCCTTTTTTGTCTAGTAGTGACTATGGTTGCCGAACCTAGAAATTTCCAAATTTTCTCGAGAAACCACATCATTTCAGCTGCTAAAATAATAGATTTCGGCAGCTAAACTTGAGAATTTCTAGAATTCCCAAGTCAAAAACCTGCAACAACTCAAACAAACTTTGTCAAAACTCATATTTATGCTCTAAAACACAATCCAACTATCCAAGCACATTTTAAGGCATATATCAGCTTAAATACAAGCTTGGATACCATATGCATCCACTAGAAACATGAATTCAAGTTTCTTTCCAACCCAAACAAAACATTAACATATATCACTTCATTCCATCTAGGAAAACTAGTCAATTTAGGCCTATAAAAACTTTGAACTTGATAAATTTCATAACAAGACATGTAATTACCATAAAAAATATCAAAACTCTAACATGCAAGAATTCCCCTAAACTTACCAAGTTCAAAAACTTCTCAAACTACACATGCCGTTAAACCTACCCAACCTAACCCTCATAAGCATGCTTAAACTCTACCAAAATATCAAAAAGGGAAAAAGAATTACCTCTATTCCCTTGAACTTGAATTGAGAGAATTAATGGTCCAAGCTTTAATCTACCCTCACTTGACTTCCCAAAAAGAGTCCAAGCATCAAGATATCCAAAACATGAAATTGCCAAGGAAAATTTCAAGTTTGGTCCCCTTATATGCAATGAAACAGAGAAGAGAGAAGAAAACTAACTTTGTTTGGAAAAATGAGATTAAGTAGGCCATTTATATCCCTATTGTCGAGGGTACTTTCAATTATCGAGAGCCTTACTTTTAGCTACCAAAATGTATAAAAGGATATTTGAATAGTAAAAAAGGACTTCGGCTACCAAAAGTCTAATATTCGACTGCTAAAGTTTCTTCTGCCCATAAGGATTTCTTTTCTTAACAAAACATGCACTTAATATCCCACATATAAACTAGACTCTTAACACATTAGATTCTTATATACATATACACACATACAAGTTACCACCATTCCCTTATCCATAAAACCTCAAGTTTCACGAGAACTTCCCATCAACTATAGGAATTTTGACATTGAAAGATGGTGGGTGTTACAGCAATAAAGTTAAAACCATTCTTTGAGGTTCACACAATCAAAGTCTGAACAAACTAGCCCCTTTAGAAGATTCTTTATCAACCCAAAGCATATGGACGTTTGGCAGCATGGCCTATAATACTTAGCACTTATGACATCCGCTATGTCTCCAGGAAGGCATTCAAGGTATAAGTCCTAGCTAATTTCATTACTGAGCTAACACCAGTATTAAAAACCAAACAAAGAGCTGAGAAAGACCGAGGGAGCATCTAGGCAGACGGAGCATTAAGCTCAACTAGCATAGGCATAGGAGTAGTAATCCAAGGACCATAAAAAGTAAAGCTTAAGTATGAGCTAAGCTTACTTTCTAAGTAACAAATAATGAATTGAAGTGATCCTAATGGCCCTATTCATTAAAGAGGTAAGAGCAGAAAAAACTAATATTTATTGTGACTCACAATTGGTTGTTAACCAATTGCAGGAGAATTACAAAGTTAAAAACTCAAGCTTGGCTAAATGCAAGCTATGGATATAGAGTTTACTAGCATAAATCTGGGCAGCAATGAAGAAGTGAAAATTATCCAAGTACCAAGAGAGGGGAACCAAGAAGTAGATTCCCTGGCAAAAGCAGTAGCAACGGGTGAACAACACTTCACACAACCCATCCCATTTGAGGAGATAGCAATATTGACAGCAGACAAAGAGGAGGTACTTTCGATTGACACTGAAGAGACATGAATGACACCAATCTTTTGCTACCTCAACCCAGGCACATTGCTGGATAGTCAACTAGAGGCCAAGAAGATAATTTAGAAATTTGTGAAGTACACCATCATTGACGACTGGTGTACAGGAGGTCCTACCTTCAACCATGGCTCAAATGCATCAGTAGAGAGGATGGTTTATTGGTTCTACTCGAAATCCATGAAGGCCTATGCAATAGGCATGAAGGGGCAACGATAATCGCCAAGAAGGCATTCAGGCAAGGGTTCTTCTAGCTTACTGCAATTTAGGACGTCAAGGATCTAGTTCAAAAGTGCGAAAGACACTAAGAGCATAGCAACATCCCTTGACTTCTAACAGAGAAACTTTTAACCATCAACAACCCATGGTCATTCTACCAATGGGGCATAAACATCCTCGAGCCTTTCCCAATGGCATCAGGTTCTCGGAGGTATGCTATCATCGCCATAAATCACTTCACTAAGTAGCTAGAAGCTAAAGCATCATAGCATATGACAGTTGACTGAGCGATCATTTTTATCAAACAAAATATCTTTTGTAGTTTTGGAGTCCCCAAAGTAATCATTATAGACAACAGTACTTAGTTTGCAAGCAACAAATTCAGAGAGCTTTATACCAAGTGGGGGATTGATCATCGTTTCACTTCAACCTATCACCCACAAACGAATGGAATGACTGAGACCACAAATTAGATAATTCTTCAAGGATTGAAGAGGTGGCTGGGTGATGCTTAAGGTGTCACACCTTATTCCTCTGTAAGGCATAACATGATCCCGTAGAATACTTAATGAACTACCGAACTTCACCTACCGATAACTCATTAAGTACCCTACAAGGGATTTTAAAATAATTTTCTTACATTTTGGAAGTGGTGAGCATTTTGGTAAGAATTAAAAACCATTTATTCAAAGTTTAAATACTAGTAAAATTTTTTGTCCATTTTAATTTTGCCGTAAATTTTATAAAAATTTTGACAGAGTTCTGTTTGTATTTGAAGAAAATAGTTCTTCAAATACCTAAAAAAAAACACTTCCAATAATTTTCTCAACTCCTAACCTTCAATTAATCTCAAATCAACTCAATTCAATTCGCTTCAAAATAATTCCACAATCAAAATCAAAATTTATCATCTCAAAATATTTAATAACTTTATTCACAAGGCATAAAGTATAAAATTCACAAGTACAAATATTAATTTACAGAAGGAAATCCAAAAATAATATTATTACAATTTATTTTACAACTGCTCAACTTTACATTGATACATAAAGCGTTATAATATTTACATCAAAATTAACTACAAGGGTATAAAATAATACCTGTACTAAAGATCAGTGTGGTCCTCAATTCAATAGCAGCTCACTTTGTTGCTTTCTCTTTGCTCTTATCTGCGACAGCAAAATAAGCTATCGCTGAGTATAAAAATACTCAGTGGTGCACAATAAAAAAATTTAAAATATAGTACATAAATCATTCATTGATGAAACACAATTTAAATATTTCTCAATCATATTTCACAACTTATCAAAGCTTATAATAACACAATTTAGTCAAATAATTTAATAAACACAGTGTTGCCAAAATCATACACAACTTAAGCCATGACACAAAATTTTCGATCAATGCCGTGTTGTACACCACGACAAAGCAATCTACAACCCCATTAATCGAAATCAATGAGGGAGGTGGCTAGCTAGCTAATGAGTACTCATCCGATCTCAAACTCAACTGGCAAGCCAGAGAGGGAGGAAAATAAACGATCTCAACCCCATAAATGGAGGAGGAATAATGTGATACTGTCAGGCTAAGTGTGAATACAAAATCAATTCAAAACAATTTATTTAAATAATTTATGAGAAATCTGATCAATTTTCAAAGTCATATTTGCGATTATAAGATGGCAACACAGTACATAATTAATCAAAGAAGTCAAATTTTTTAGAATAAAATATTTAAACAAGAATTATTGTGCACAGACCTGACGTGAGTCGTCTGTAGGCCTTGACTCAGTCTCTCAGAGCTTCCAAGCCTTTTTCAGCTGAAACACACAGTTTCACAGTGTTTCAGTACCATAACTTAGCATAAATCCAAAAATAAATTTAACTTCACTTTTACCTAGCTTTAATGTGCTAAATTCGACGTTCTCGAAGTTTTTGTGTTTCGAGTTACTATTCACTATACTATTCAAGTCAAATTGTTGACTTTTTAAGGCTTAATAGGTATGGGAACTCCAACTTCACCCACATACCACATTTTGGTCATTAAATTTGTTGGTTTTGGTCATTTTCTCAAAGCTTAAGTCCTTCAGGCAAAATTGTCAAATTTTCAGTTTTGGTGTCCCTAGTTGCACTGTTCCATTGGTCATTCTACTGTTGGAATTTGGCAAACCTTTCTTCATAGAAAATATTCCCTATTGTCTTAAGTTTATTCTCCTTTTTTGAATCACCCAAATTGGAGTTTTGTAGCTCAAGTTATGGCCATTTGAACCATGGCTTCCAGATTGAAAACAACCCAGATTTTCTGGGCAATTTTGGTGCTGGCAGTTTTGGGTCACCAACTTGGGGTGGCCAAATGACTTGGTTGCTGGCAGAATTTGGGTTTGTGTTCTTCATAAAAGTTTTAGGTCTATATCTCATCTAATCACTGGTAAAAGTTCAGGTTATTTTGACCTGCCTAGCTCGAGTTATGACCAAATGAACAAACATTGTTCATTTGGTCAGTTTGTATAGGGCAGCCTGCAATTTTTCAACTTTGGTTAATTTGTTCACTAGGTTTTGGTCACTTTTTGGGCACGCTTCCTCAATGAAAATTGTGTCATTTAGTGTCTATTTTTATCTCCAACTGGTCCCATACCAATTGGACTTGTAAAATTTCATTTTTGGTCCTTCAAAGTTGACTTGGTCATGCTGCCAGCAACATGACCACACTCCCTCCGAATTTGACTTTAATTCCAACCATTCCAACACAACTCATTTGGTCACAAATGACCATTCTTCACTTCACAATAGGTCAAAGACATCATTTACTCATTTCTCACATTTTTGGTCCATAAACCCTAATGTTCAAAACCCTAATTCACCAACCTCATGCATTTAACCACATTTAGTGCTTTTAATCCTAACCATTCAACTAAATAAAGTTTCTAAACTCATTCAAATCCATCAAACCATGCAAAACACACTCCCCATCATGCTGGCCAAATTTCAGTTTAGTCCTTTTCAAGTGTTTTTATTTCATTTCTTTAGTTTCTAAGCTCATTTCAATAACTAAATATGCATTTGATTAGATAATTGGTAGTTAAAAGACTAACGTTTGCTTGGAAGGTTTCTAGGCTTTCCTTTCTTCAATTCTTTTTTCTTCTTTTTACTCTCTAATGTTTCCTCAACATGTAAGGAGAATTTTTTGTGTTGGGACTTTGTGAATTTATGGGATAGAGTAGGGAAATTCAAGCTTCCTTTCCCTTAACAATGGTGGAACAAAGTGAAAGAATGGGGAGAGAGAGGTGAGGCGGCAACAAGGGAAAAAGATGACTTTATTTTTTTTTCTTTTCTTTTCTTTTTATCTATTTTAGCTTATGGAAGACCCCAAAAAAAATCTAATTAATTAAATATTAATTATTACTTTTATGGCATCATGCATGATGTCATGCATGATGTCATCTCCCTACACTTTTTCATTTTTTTTTTCTATTAGTTCTTTAATTTAATTCTCAATTCCGAAATTTTCTTTTCTCCGATTTTATTTGACAGTTAGGTCAGGAGCCAGCTCTCGGGGTCAATTGACCAAATTGCCCCTCGCCGGTTCATCCTGGTTTGCAAATAATTCAATATTTCTTCCGGCTCCCTGATCTAATTATTTGACTAACTTAACAGTTCTTTTTCGTGATTTTCTCTTTTCCACTGTGTTCATAAGGGTCCTAAGGACTGCAGCGTCACATTTCTGATTCAAATTTGAGTTTAAAACGACTTGTGATCCTTCAGAAGGTCACCCATCATTTGTGACTCTCGGCTCGTTTAACTTCTTATATTCTGTTTTTCTTATTTATACTTAACTAATTGGCATTTACTAATTATTTGTATTTATGGCTTCTCTAGTTATCTTAAGTGTGGTTCTAATCCCCTTAATTGTCCGGACCGACACCGGTCACCGAAATAGTGAAATATACCAGGCTATACAAATAGGGGTGTTACAATTCTCCCCCCTTTAAATAAATTTTGTCTCGAAATTTTACCTGGTATCAATCTCTGAACAGCTGTGGGTGCTGTCTCCTCATGTCCTCCTCTCGTTCCCAAGTAGCTTCTTGGCCCGAATGATGGTTCCACAGCACTTTTACCAATGGTATCTGCTTGTTCCGTAGCTGCTTCACCTCATAAGCCAGAATCTTTATGGGTTCTTCTTCATATGTGAGGTTTGGATTCACTTCAATTTCTTCTATTGGTAGTACATGAGATGGGTCTGATCGATACCTCCTCAACATAGACACATGGAAGACATTATGTATCTTCTTCAACTCTAGAGGTAGTGCCAAACGATATGCCAAAGGATCCACTCTTTCCAGAACCTCATATGGCCCGATAAAACGAGGACTTAGTTTCTCCTTTCTGCCGAATCTCATAATCCTCTTCCAAGGAGAAACCTTAAGGAAAACTTTTTCACCCACTGCATACTCAATATCCCTTCTTTTCAAATCAATATAGGACTTCTGACAGTCTGATGTAGTTTTAAGTCGATCTTTGATCACCCTGATTTTCTCTTCAGTCTGTTGAACAATTTCGGGTCCAATCATTTTTCTTTCCCCCACGTCATCTCAACACAACGGGGTTCTACATTTTCTGTCATACAAAGCTTCATATGGAGGCATCCCAATGCTTGATTGGTAGCTATTGTTATAAGCAAACTCAATCAAAGGCAAGTGTGCATCCCAACTATCCTCAAACTCAATCACATAAGCCCGTAGCATGTCCTCCAAGATCTGAATTACCCTCTCAGATTGGCCATCTGTCTGTGGGTGGAATGCAGTACTGAAATTCAATCTAGTTTCTAGGGCTCTCTGAAGACTTCCCCAGAATCTAGAAGTGAACGTAGGATCTCTGTCTGATATAATGGATACTGGCACTCCATGAAGTCTCACAATCTCATCGATGTACAACCTGGCCAATCTGTCTAAACTGTAGTCCATTCGGATTGGCAGAAAATGAGCAGACTTAGTCAGTCTGTCAACAATGACCCATACTGCATCATGACTCTTTTGTGTCCTCGGAAGTCCCATTACAAAATCCATCGTTATTCTTTCCCATTTCCATTCTGGCACTGGTAGTGGATGTAACAACCCAGTGGGTACTTGATGCTCTGCCTTTACTTGCTGACAAGTTAGGCATTTGGATACAAACTCTGCCACATCTCTCTTCATACCCATCCACCAGTAATGCTCTTTTAACCCTCTATACATTTTTGTACCACCAGGGTGCATGGTAAAGGGAGACTCATGTGCTTCTTTCAAAATGATCTGCCTCAAATCAACATCATTAGGAATATACATTCTGCCCTGATGTAGCAGTAAACCATCATCTCTGATTGAGAATTCTGGTTTCTTGCCCTGCCAGACTTCTTCCAACAGCTTCTGATACCTTTCATCATTACGAGCGACCATTACGATCGATCAATCAACACTGGCTGTAAATGCCATGCAACTGCTGTCTGCCCCTCATCATTAATCTCTAAACTGGCATGTAATGATCTCAACTCATGTACCAAAGACAAAGGAGTAACCCGTAGACTTGCCATAGTCTTGCGACTTAGGGCATCAGCCACAACATTAGCTTTCCCTGGCTGATAGTCTATCAGACAATCATAGTCTTTTATCAACTCTAACCATCTCCTCTGTCTCAAATTCAACTCTTTCTGGGTGCCCAAATACTTCAAACTCTTATGATCTGTGTAGATGTAACACTTCTCCCCATACAAATAATGTCTCCAGATCTTAAGAGCAAACACAATAGCTGTAAGCTCCAAGTCATGTGTCGGATAATTCCTCTCATGCGGTTTTAGCTGGCGTGATGCATAGGCAATGACATTTCGATCTTGCATTAACACACAACCTAACCCATTATAAGAAGCATCGCTGTAAACTATATATTCTTTACCCGGTGTAGGTAAAGTCAGGACTGGAGCCTCTGTCAAACATCTTTTCAATTCATCAAAACTTTACTGGCATTTGTCCGTCCACTGAAATTTCACATCTTTTCTAAGCAGCTTGGTCAATGGAGATGCCAACATGCAGAATCCCTTCACAAATCGACGGTGGTATCCAGCTAAACCCAGAAAACTGCAAATCTCTGCGACATTTCTGGGTGGCTTCCAATTAAGGACAGTTTCAATCTTGCTAGGATCTACCTTAATACCCTCTGCTGATACTATGTGCCCCAAAAAGGATATCTTCTTCAGCCAAAATTCACATTTCGACAATTTGGCGTATAGCTGTTTCTCCCTCAAAGTCTGCAGTACAATCCACAGATGTCTATCATGCTCTTCTGCATTCCTCGAATAGACCAATATATCATCGATAAATACCACAATAAACTGGTCAAGGTACAGTCTGAAGATAGTGTTCATCAGATCCATAAAAGCAGCCGGAGCATTAGTTAACCTGAATGGCATAACCAAGAACTCATAATGGCCATAGCGAGTTCTGAAGGCAGTTTTAGGAATACTCTGCTCTTGTACTTTCAGCTGATAATAACCTGATCTCAAGTCAATTTTGGAGAACACAGCCGCACCCCTCAACTGATCAAATAAGTCATCAATGCGGGGCAATGGGTATTTGTTCTTTATTGTCACCTTATTCAACTGCCGATAGTCAATGCATAACCGGAGAGTGCCATCCTTTTTCTTTACAAATAATACTGGCGCTCCCCAAGGTGACACACTAGGGCGGATAAAGCCCTTATCAAGCAGCTCTTGCAACTGTACTTTCAATTCTTTTAGTTCTGCTAGTGCCATTCTATACGGCGTTATGGAGATTGGGTCCACACTAGGCATAACATCAATTTCAAACTGCACTTCTCTTTCTGGAGGTAATCCTGGCAATTCATCAGGAAATACATCCGGAATGTCACATACAGTAGGAATGTCCCTCAATGCTGGACTATCCACTTGGGTGTCTATCACATGTGCCAAGTACGCCTCACACCCTTTCCTAATCATTTTTCTCGCAAATTGGTGAAATGATGTTTGAAGGCAATAACTGCCTCTCCCCGTGTATTACTACATCACCATACTGAGGAAGACCAAAAGTGACTGTCTTCAGTCTACAGTCAATCATGCCGTGATGCATGGCTAACCAATCCATGCCCAAGATAATGTCATAATCTCTGAAGGGCATTTCAATTAAATCAGATAGAAAAGTGTGTCCTTGGATCACCAAAGGACAGTCCCTATATAGCCTATTTACCCTGACCTCTTGGCCTAATGGACTAGTTACTAGCACATCATAGTCCAATGGTACACACTAAATAGCAGTAGAACACATCACACTAGCACTAACATACGAATGTGTGGAGTCAGGATCAAATAACACATGTACATCTTGGTCAAGGATGGAAAAATTACCAGCTACAACGCGTCGATGTTTGACCTCCTTCCTCGATGCATGGTATATACTCCGATCGTGCGCTCTAATCGGGCCGTTAACAGTGCTTTGACTTCCATGAGTGTTACCAGGACCCCTACCTCTGCCTCTACCTCTACCAACTGACTGTGACCCTCTAGGTGCAGAGACTTGGGCTGATCCTTCAGATGTAACAGAAGGTCTAGACCGGCGCGGACTAGTGCAATCCTTAGCGAAATGTCCGCTCCCTCCACAGTTAAAACATGCACCGGTGGCCTTGAAACAAACCCCACTGTGAGTTCTACCACAAGTTTCACACTGTCGTATTGATAGAGCTCCTCGGGTGCTCTGGTCTCACGACTGCATCAGGGGTGGTCTTTGGCTAGAAAACCTGCCTCTACCAGATCTACGGAAGCTGGATCCCCCAAACTGTTTCCTCTTTCTAGAACCACTCCCAGATGCTTGTCCCGTAGTCTTTTCAGTCTTCTCTTTCTCTTGTGTACCCTTCTTCACTGCCCCTTTTGATTCTATCCTTTCCAGTTCCAGGGCCTGTGAGATCAACTCTGTCACACCCTACCCCTCTGTAAGGCATAACATGATCCCGTAGTATACCTAATGAATTACCAACTTCGTCTACTGATAACCCATTAAATACACTACAAGGGATTTTAAAACTTTTCTTACTTCTTTTACAGTGGTGAGCACTATTTATAGGTGTTAAAAACCTTTTTGAACTGAAGTGATAGGACTAACACATTTAAATTATTTGGGATTTTTGTAAAAATTTTGGCAGAGTGCCATCTGTATTTTGGATAAAACAGTTCTTCAGAAAACCTGTAAAAAGCACTTCAATATATTTTCAAATCTCAATTCCAACATATTTCTTAACACAACATATTTCTCAACTCAAATCCACAGTGATTTTTCAAAGACTGAGATACAAGAAATATAATACAATTTTTACAAGTCAAAATAACTCATAATTTACTTTACAACTTCAATGTACAATTTTAATTTACAACTGCTCAAAACAAAAAACAATATGTACATATAGTGAACATACATTACAGTACAAAATGCAAAATGTGGTATACTCGTTATACCCGAAAATCTCTCGCTGGATGTACTAGCAGCCTAGTCTCATCGCCTGTTCTGTCTCACTGCAAGGCAATAAAAGCTATCATTTGAGATAATGTCTCGAGCAGTACAACATTAACCAAATACAACTTTAAATCACAATTCGTAAATCATTTAAATGATGGATACGTAAAATTATAGTTAAATTCAAGACAATGAATATCAGAAGGAATTTAACACAATATCACAATAAATCTCAGAGATCAAAACATAGTTAACTTCAAAAGACAGTGAATGTCAATAAGGATTTAACTCCATTTCACAATCTCATAATACAAATCAATAAATCACACACAGCTTAATCATGTTCCAAAGTTCAATTCGTCCCAAAAGTCGATGACTAATGAGGAATAACATAGCTAGCTAGCAAAAATATGAGTACTCATTCGATTCGTCCTCAACAGGCACACACCTCAACACTTCAGCCAGAGAGGGAATTCAATTCGTCCCACTAGACAAGTTAGCGAGGAATACAATCAATATACATGATAGCTGTGGTTTCAAATCATTTCTAATGCTTTTCAATCAATAAGTATCCATCAATATCATTCAAACAATTTTTCATAGTTTCAAACCATTTACAATGCTTTTCAAGCAATAAATATCCATCAAATATCATCCAAATAATTTTTCACAGTTTCACAATTCAAAACAACAATATACAAATAGTCATAATTTATTTCAATTGAAAATAATTCAAAAGAAATAGCTGTTGTGCACAAACCTCGATAATCGTCTCTGGTCTTGACTCAGTATTTCCTTCCCTTTCCCTGAGTCTTTGCTAACTGAGAAACACAATTTGAAGTGTTTCAGTACTTAATTAAACTGTCTCTAACGATAATGTTTGATAAGTAATTTACTGAATGCTATTATTTGCTTAATCAACCTAATATATCGACCCTCGGTGCATTCTAGGTAAATTAGGTTTTAATGTTATTAATATGTCATATTCGATAGTATTTTAGGGTTGGTACATGTTACCAAGTTCATTTCCGTGTATACTTCATTTTCTTGCAATTTGCTGGATTCCGGGATACTAGTTTGACCTAGCCGGACGACCTAGTTTCCTCGGTTTTCGAGTTTTGGTCAAAACTCGAAAACTTGTAGATCTATGTCTTATGGAACCCGGGGCAAAATTTCAGGTCATTCTGAGTTATGTAGACCAAGTTATGGTCATTTTACTATTACTGGTCAAATTGCACCAAAATTGGTCATTTTAGGTCACTTTAGGTCATTTTAGGTTCGGCTAGTTTTTGGACCCGAACTTGTGCAAGCTGTTTGACTTGCTTATGGTCATTTTTGGGCTTTAGTGTCTTCATAAGACTTGTAGATATGGGTCTTAACTATTCACGGTTAAAATTTCAGGTCAATTGGACCTGTTTTGAGTGAGTTATGGCTTAAACACTAACTGCTGCCCAAATGGTCAATTTTCAGGTCTTACTTGCACTTAATCCGGATTTGGTCATTTTTCAAGCTACCTTGCAAGCAGAATTTTGGCAAGCTTCCTTCATGAAAGTTGGCACATTTTGTGCCTAGTTTCACCTCCAATTGGTCTCATACCAATTGGAGCCACACAATTAAAGTTCTAGGCCTAAAACTCAAACTGCCTTATTGCAATTCTTGCATACACATCAAACATCACTTTTAACACTCACCAAACTTAACATTCAAACTAATTCTGGTTGTACCACAACCTAAACATAATTTACAACATATTATAGGTCATTTTGGCAGCTTATAATTACATTCAATGTGCACCAACAAGTGCAGAATTTGTCCAATTTAATTTACAATAATTCAATCACCAATTTATGCTCATTTACATGTCCCACTTCACACCACCATACATACACTCAAACTGCCATAACAACTAACACATTTTAACATCATTATTCCATAAACCAAGCATGAATTCCAGCATTCCTCAAGAGTTAGCAAACTGCCACAATGGTACACTTACATTCCATTACTTTCCAAGCTTTAAATCTCATTTTACATTTACATACACTAAGTATACATTACCCAACAATTCCCTACACAATATACATTTAATCAATCATTTAATTCACCATTTACAAGCACAATTAAACTGCCTTCAAGGTGCTTCCATGGCTGCCAAAAGTACACATAATCATAACTCACCAAAAACTCAAAATTTCTTCATCAATCATTTTATCTCAAGCTTCCCATAAACTTTACTTAAGAAAGAACATAATTTAAACACTTACCTATTGTTGGGGCTTGTTAAATCTTCACCAAATTTCTTCCTTTTTGTTCCCTATAATCTGCCCAAGAGGTGTGGACCAAGTTTAATGAAGAGAATTTATGGTTTTATGTTGAAAATGGGAGAGAATTAAGCTTTGCATGGAAAATTTTCCATGGAGAATTGGGAGTGACAATCGGCCATTGTTGGAAGCTTGAAGAAAATGAGTTAGTTAGTGGAGAAATCTGCCCATTTAATGGTTATTATAATCCTTAGTGCTCCACTCACCAATTATAAACTATATTATATGTTTAAATGTGTTAATTAGTCAATTTACCCTCCATTTTTACTATTTACATTAGGTACCCCTAAATTAATTTTTCATTATATTTTTCAAGTGTAATATTATTTATTTTTAATGGACATTTAGGTCAAAAGACAACTCGGGATGTCAAATGACCACAATGCCCCTGTTCGGGTTGTATTCCCGATTTTTCGGTAACACCGGGTTTTGTCCGTTTTTCGATTTCTCACTTTTCTTTGTACTAATTATTTAATTTTTCTTTGATATTTCTAATGATATTTATACTTTAATAGGGGTCTATTTAAGTCCTAAAAATATTTTTCAGGGTTCCCCGCTGTCCAGAGCTAGTCAACGGTCCACGCCGTGACTTCCAGGTGCGGTCACCCATCGCTAGGGTTCTCGGCTCGCTTAACTTGGTTGCATTTATTTACTATTATTTTTTCTTTATTTTTCTTGTATTTTATTTTCTTGTATTTCATTATTTTATGTCTCCTCACTCATCTCGAAGTATAGTTCTAGGCATTCTAGCTGTCCGGACAACACTAGTCACAGGAACAGTAGAACGCACTACCGAACATAGGGGTGTTACAAACTCAGCGAAATTTTGATGTCGGAAACCCACGACTTGCATCCTCAGATTCGGCCTTAACCCGGACTCAAACCTCTTACATCTATCTCTGGGGGTGGAGACTAAGCGTCCCGCATAGTGGCTTAGCCTTGAGAAGTCTCTCTCATATTCTGCTATAGTTCTGTTCCCTTGTTTCAAACTCAGGAATTCTTGTAACTTCATATCTACATAAGCATCAGGTACCCATTTCTACCTGAATTCCCTCAGAAAATCTGTCTATGTCAGCACAGGTGGCTCAACCAGGCTGTGGGGAATGGTCTTCCACCATTTATATGCATCCCCTTGCAGAAGAGATACTGAATATTCAAATTTTAATTCTTCGGTACACTGCAGCTTTCTAAAAACTCGTTCCATTCTTTCCAACCACTGTTCTGCCTCCAGTGGATCCACAGTGCCTTTAAACTCGGTGGCCCCAAATTTCATCAATTTTTCATATTGCCTAGCTGAGGGCTGTGGTTGTGCTACAGATGTTTGCATCTGAGCTTGGGGTGGCACATTTACCCACCATTTGTTAGAAAAACGCAGCCATCTATTGTACAAACTGAGCAGGGAACTGCGGTGCTGGAGTAGGAGCTGGAGTGGCTGACCCACTCACGTTCTGGAGTGCTGGGGCTTCCCCTTGAACCTCAACAGATTGTTCTTCGGAATGATCTCCTCCTTCCATTCCGTTTTCCCAAAATTTCTACTTCCTGAGATCAAACACAAGGAGGTTGACCTCCGTTAGTGCATATTCATGATGTAAATACGTCATATGTATCAATTAAAGACACTTGAGCAGTTGTACTTATCAATAAAATATTCATACACATAGTCAAAATTTATTGAAAAACCATGCTCTGATACCACTAAAACATGTCACACCTTACCCCTCTGTAAGGCATAACATGATCCCGTAGAATACTTAATGAACTACCGAACTTCACCTACCAATAACTCATTAAGTACCCTACAAGGGATTTTAAAACAATTTTCTTACATTTTGGAAGTGGTGAGCATTTTGGTAGGAATTAAAAACCATTTATTCAAAGTTTAAATACTAGTAAAAATTTTTGTCCATTTTAATTTTGCCGCAAATTTTATAAAAATTTTAACAGAGTTCCGTTTGTATTTGGAGAAAACAGTTCTTCAAATACCTAAAAAAAAACACTTCCAATAATTTTCTCAACTCCCAACCTTCAATTAATCTCAAATCAACTCAATTCAATTCGCTTCAAAATAATTCCACAATTCAAATCAAAATTTATCATCTCAAAATATTTAATAACTTCATTCACAAGGCATAAAGTATGAAATTCACAAGTACAAATATTAATTTACAGAAGAAAATTTAAAAATAATATTATTACAATTTATTTTACAACTGTTCAACTTTACATTGATACATAAAGCATTATAATATTTACATCAAAATTAACTACAAGGGTATAAAATAATACCCGTACTAAAGATCAGTGTGGTCCTCAATTCAATAGCAGCTCACTCAGCTGCTTTCTCCTTGCTCTTATCTGCGACAGCAAAATAAGCTATCGCTGAGTATAAAAATACTCAGTGGTGCACAATAAAAAAATTTAAAATACAATACATAAATCATTTATTGATGAAACACAATTTAAATATTTCTCAATCACATTTCACAACTTATCAAAGCTCATAATAACACAATTTAGTCAATTAATTTAATAAACACAGTGTTGCCAAAATCATACACAACTTAAGCCATGACACAAAATTTTCAATCAATGCCGTGTTGTACACCACGACAAAGCAATTTACAACCCCATTAATCGAAATCAATAAGGGAGGTGGCTAGCTAGCTAATGAGTACTCATCCGATCTCAACCTCAACTGGCAAGCCAGAGAGGGAGGAAAATAAACGATCTCAACCCCATAAATGGAGGAGGAATAAAGTGATATTGTCAGGCTAAGTGTGAACACAAAATCAATTCAAAATAATTTATTTAAATAATTTATGAGAAATCTGATCAATTTCCAAAGTCATATTTGCGATTATAAGATGGCAACACAATACATAATTAATCACAGAAGTCAAATTTTTTAGAATAAAATATTTAAACAAGAATTATTGTGCACAGACCTGACGTGAGTCGTGCAGAGGCCTTGACTCGATCTCTCGAGCTTCCAAGCCTTTTTCAGCTGAAACACACAGTTTCACAGTGTTTCAGTACCATAACTTAGCATAAATCCAAAAATAAATTTAACTTCACTTTTACCTAGCTTTAATGTGCTAAATTCGACGTTCTCGAAGTTTTTGTGTTTTGAGTTACTATTCACTATACTATTCAAGTCAAATTGTTGACTTTTTAAGGCTTAATAGGTATGGGAACTCCAACTTCACCTACATACCACATTTTGGTCATTAAATTTGTTGGTTTTGGTCATTTTCTCAAAGCTTAAGTCCTTCAGGCAAAATTGTCAAATTTTCAGTTTTGGTGTCCCTAGTTGCACTGTTCCATTGGTCATTCTACTGTTGGAATTTGGCAAACCTTTCTTCATAAAAAATATTCCCTATTGTATTAAGTTTATTCTCCTTTTTGAATCACCCAAATTGGAGTTTTGTACCTCAAGTTATGGCCATTTGAACCATGGCTGCCGGATTGAAAACAACCCAGATTTTCTGGGCAATTTTGGTGCTGGCTGTTTTGGGTCACCAATTTAGGGTGGCCAAATGACTTGGTTGCTGGCAGAATTTGGGTTTGTGTTCTTCATGAAAGTTTTAGGTCTATATCTCATCTAACAACTGGTAAAATTTCAGGTCATTTTGACCTGCCTAGCTCGAGTTATGACCAAATGAACAAATGCTATTCATTTGGTCAATTTGTACAGGGCAGCCTACAATTTTTCAACTTTGGTTAATTTGTTCACTAGGTTTTGGTCACTTTTTGGGAACACTTCCTAAATGAAAATTGTGTCATTTAGTGTCTATTTTCATCCCCAATTGGTCCCATACCAATTGGACTTGTAAAATTTCATTTTTGGTCCTTCAAAGTTGACTTGGTTATGCTGCCAGCAGCATGACCACACTCCCTCCGAATTTGACTTTAATTCCAACCATTCCAACACAACTCATTTGGTCACAAATGACCATTCTTCACTTCACAATAGGTCAAAGACATCATTTACTCATTTCTCACATTTTTGGACCATAAACCCTAATGTTCAAAACCCTAATTTACCAACCTCATGCATTTAACCACATTTAGTGCTTTTAATCCTAACCATTCAACTAAATAAAGTTTCTAAACTCATTCAAATCCATCAAACCATGCAAAACACACTCCCCATCATGCTGGCCAAATTTCAGTTTAGTCCTTTACAAGTGTTTTTATTTCATTTCTTTAGTTTCTAAGCTCATTTCAATAACTAAATATGCATTTGATTAGATAATTGGTAGTTAGAAGACTAACGTTTGTTTGGAAGGTTTCTAGGCTTTCTTTTCTTCAATTCTTTTTTCTTCTTTTTACTCTCTAATGTTTCCTCAACATGTAAGGAGAATTTTTTGTGTTGGGACTTTGTGAATTTATGGGATAGAGTAGGGAAATTTAAGCTTCCTTTCCCTTAACAATGGTGGAACAAAGTGAAAGAATGGGGAGAGAGAGGTGAGCCGGCAACAAGGGAAAAAGATGACTTTATTTTTTTTTCTTTTCTTTTCTTTTATCTATTTTAGCTTATGGAAGACCCCAAAAAAAATCTAATTAATTAAATATTAATTATTACTTTTATGGCATCATGCATGATGTCATGCATGATGTCATCTCCCTACACTTTTTCATTTTCTTTTTTTTTTCTATTAGTTCTTTAATTTAATTCTCGATTCTGAAATTTTCTTTTCTCCGATTTTATTTGACAGTTAGGTCAAGAGTCAGCTCTCGGGGTCAATTGACCAAATTGCCCCTCGCCGGTTCATCCCAATTTGCAAATAATTCAATATTTCTTCCGGCTCCCTGACCTAATTATTTGACTGACTTAACAGTTCTTTTTCATGATTTTCTCTTTTCCACTGTGTTCATAAGGGTCCTAAGGACCGCAGCATCACATTTTACAGTTCAAAATTTGAGTTTAAAATGACTTCGCAGTCCTTCCCGAGAAGGTCACCCATCGCTGTGACTCTCTGCTCGTTTAACTTCTTATATTCTGTTTTTCTTATTTATACTTAACTAATTGGCAATTATTAATTATTTGTATTTATGGCTTCTCTAGTTGTCTTAAGTGTGGTTCTAATCCCCTTAATTGTCCGGACCGACACCGGTCACCGAAATAGTGAAATATACTAGGCTATACAAATAGGGGTGTTACATAAGGAGATTGGCCTGACCATTTGCTAAGCGTCGTATGGGCTTACTGAACCACACTGGGGTCAAACACAAGTGAAAGTCCTTTCTAGCTTGCTTATGAGTTGAAAGCAGTAATCCCTACAGAAGTCAATGTCCCATTAGCCAAAACAAAGCACCACGAGGAAGCTTCATAAGAGGAAGACTTGCGATTCAATCTCGACACGGCAAAAGAGTTGAAGGAGATGGCTTTTTTTTCGAATGGCACAATATAAACAAAAGATGATCAATATGTATAACAGAAAAGTCAAGGGCTGAGCATTCATGGTTGGAGACTTAGTTCTCAAAAGAGATGATGTCACAGGTAGCCTAGCCAAAGTTGGGAAGTTAGGGTGTAATTGGGTTGGACCTTTTGTCATTTCTAAGGTTATCCACCTAACGTCTTACAAGTTAGCCAAGACAAGCAGTAGAGTCTTGCCCCAAGCATGGAATATCTGTAATCTTTGTAAGTATTATCAATAAAGAGGAATTTTTTAAAACTACTGACTATTCTAATCTAAGGTGCTTAGCCCATGCAAGGCGATACTCTGATAGGCTAAATAATCTAAGGGTGTCTAGCCCATCTAAGGCGATAGTCTGCCAAGCTAATTAAAGGGTGCTTAGCCTATCCACGACAATAGTTTACCAAGCTAAATAATCAAAGGATACTTAGCCTATTTACAATGATAGTCTACCGAGCTAAATAATCTAAGGGTGCTTAGCCCATCCACAATGATAGACTGTCATGCTAAAAATAAACTAAAGAGCCTTTAGCTCATGCTTATCGACAAGTTGCAAGTCAACCTAAAACTAAGGGGGACTCTTCTGTCGGTATGGTTACTAAAAACATCATGACGAATGAGCTATCTAAACTTTGGCCCAATCACTCAAACATATGAAAGAAATTCGTGGAGAATACAAGCACAATGCTTTTATGAACGATTTGTTGATTATTTTAACTACAGAGATAACTTCTCTTCTTATTGATATTTTTTGCTTGGTCAAAATTCCTAGCAATCTTATCCACATTTTATTACATTTTGGTCATGAGTAAAGTTGAACATTCATACTTAGCATCTTTTATTATGGAGATACAGAGCGAATTCTCATATTTTGTCATCTCAGCTCTTATGCTACTTAAGGTTCATTTGTGAATAAGGAGCTCAGTAAAAATTAATTGAGCTCTTATTCATAATTATTCAAATACTTGTTTATATAGAAATACTGAGCAATTACTGGTGTTTTTTCTTAGTGGTTATTATTCATTAAATACTTGTTTATATACTTGTTTATTCATTAAATATATTATTTTTAATATATAACATGAGTTATTCTATATAATTTATAAAAAAAATATACATATATAATTATCATGTTGACACTTAAAAAAAAATTCAATTAATAAGATATTAAAAGTTTTAGTCATTATGAAAGTATAATTTTTAATTATTATATCCGAACAATAAAAAGAGAATGCCATAAATACTTTATTGAGAATATTATAAACGTTTTTTTGAAAATACTATAAATATTTTCTTTTGAATGTTATAACATTTCTTAATAATTGATTTATATTATCTTATAATTAAAATTATAAATTAAAATTAAAATTTATTTCAACTTGTATACGTGAACCAATTATGAGTAAAAAAAATTATTAAAAAATTGTTAGCACTAATCTTTAAAATATAATCATACAAAAAATATAAATATTTTGATAGTTGGATATTTCACTTTTTTCAATAATATATATATATATATATATATATATATATATATATATATATATATATATATATATATATATATATATATATATATATATATTTGAAATATAATTTCCTTTTTTAAGATATATCTTTTTTTTTATTTTAATACATTTTTTATATCATCATCTATAATATGCATTAGAAATTAAAAAAAAAGAAAATAAATAAACCTACTCAATTCTAATAAATTCTACTTTGAAATTCCATTAGGATTTTATTAATTAAAATTTACTAAAATATATTAATTAATTTAATTTTTGTTAGTCAATTAAAACAAAATAAAATTAGTCTTTTATTGTTATATTAATAAATTATCATGGATTTTTTTGCAAAGTGAATATTCCCCCTCTCTCATTATAATTGGATATTCTTCCACCCTCACCCCCCTCTCCTCCTACATTTGCATATATGTGAACTGCCACTAATTTCTTAAAATTGCCGATTAATATCTGACAACATCTTGTTATGCCATGAGATTATGCATCACTTGAAAATTAAGAAGAAAGGGAAATAGTGTAGCATGGCGGTCAACCTTGACATAAGTAAGGCTTATGATTGTATTGAGTGGGGATATCTGAAATACATGATGATCTGTTTTGGCTTTAATGACAAATGGATTAATTGGGTGATGGAATGTGTGACCATAGTATCTTACTTGCTCCAAATTAATGGACATAAGGTGGGTTTTATTCAACCTTCTAGAGGGATTAGGCAAGTAGATCCTCTATCACCTTACCTCTTCTTGTTCTGTGTCGAAGGGTTGTCACACATGATAAAAAACTCCTCGATTCAAGGAGTTTCAATTTCAAGAAGAGGTGTTGCTATCTCCCATTTATTATTTGCAAATGATTCCATCCTCTTCACTAAAGCTTCACTTTTTGACGCAGACATGATCAAGCATGTAACACCCCTATTTGTATAGCCTGGTATATTTCACTGTTCCGGTGACCGGTGTCGGTCCGAACAATTAAGGGGATTATAACCATACTTAAGACAACTAAATAAACCATAAACACAAATAATTAGTAATGTCCAATTAGTTAAGTATAAACAAGAAAAACTGAACATAGGAAGTTAAACGAGCCGAGAGTCAAAGCGATGGGTGACCGTCTCGGGAACGACTGCGAAGTCGATTTAAACTCAAATTTCGAACCGTAAAATGTGACGCCGCGGTCCTTAGGACCCTTATAAACACAGTGGAAAAGAGAAAATCACGAAAAAGAACTGTTAAGCCAGTCAAATAATTAGGTTAGGGAGCCGAAAGAAATATAGAATTAATTACAAACCGGGATGAACCGGCAAGGGGCAATTTAGTCAATTGGCCCCGAGAGCTGACTCCTGACCTAACTGTCAAATAAAATTGGAGAAAAGAAAATTTCAGAATCGAGAATTAAATTAAAGAATTAATAGAAAAAAAAAAAAAATGGAAAAGTCAACAGGTGATGACATCATGCATGACCTCATGCATGATGCCATAAAAACAATACTTAATATACTTATTTAATTGGAATTTTTTGGTCTTTCATAAGGATAAAAACAAAACAAAAAGAAAGAAGAAAAAAAAGAAAGAGATATAGGTCTTCTTCAAAACGTCACTTTCCCTCTCCCTCTCATCTCCATGGAAATTCCTCCATTAAAGTTGTCTTCAAGCTTTGAAACCCTAACTAAACCTCAACTTCTCCCATACTTGCTTCATAAAAACTTGTTCTAGTCACTTGGGAAGGAGCTTGATAACAAAAAGAAAAAGAAAGGAACAAGTTTTGAAGAAAAAGAAATTCTACATAAAAGGTTAGTAATCAAATTTGATAATTTGAGTTTGATTCTTACATTTCTAACTTATTGAGCTTGTAAATAAACTTAAAATGGAAAGAAAATTTGTTGAGGGATTATATAGAATTTTGGACAGCTGGGTTTTGGTTGGACAAAGTATAAATTTGTTTGAGCTAAATATGTTAGGAAGCTTAATTGAGTTAAGGGAGCATGTTTATAAGTGTTTAATTAGCTAAATGCAACAAATGACATGAATTAGGGTTTTGAACATTAGGGTTTAGAGACCAAAAATGTGAAGAAGTGCTAAATGATGTCTTTGACATAGTTTAAGGAAAGAAATGGTCAATTGTGACCTAAAGAGGTGTGTTAAGAGTGTTAAATTAAAAGCTAAATTCGGATTGGGTATGCACCATGACCAAAAGTCAACTTTGAGGGACCAAAAATGAAATTTTACAAGTCCAATTGGTATGGGACCAATTGGGACTGAAAATAGGCACTAAATGACACAATTTTCATTTAGGAAGCGTGCCCAAAAAGTGACCAAAACCTAGTGAACAAACTGACCAAACTTGAAAATCTACAGTATCAACAATACACATAAACAGTAATCGTGTTTGGGTCATAACTCGAGCTAGGCGAGTCAAAATGACCTGAAATTTTACCAGTGGTTAGATGAGATATAGACCTAAAACTTTCATGAAGAACACCAACTCAAATTATGCCATTAACCCAATCAAATTAGTGAGCAAAGTTGACTCACTGAATCTGCAAAACTGTAGATTTACCACATGAACAGTAAAGTTTCAATGGCTATAACTCTCTCTAGAAAACTCCAATTTAGGTGATTTTTAAACTGATGGAAACCTAAGACATAGTAGAAATTTTCATATGAAGAAAATTAGATCAAATTATGGACTTAACTTGATCAAATTGCTGAACAAAGTTGGATCAATAAATCTGCCATAAATAAATTCTGCAGCATGAACAGTAACTGTATTTTGGCTAACTTGAGCTAAAAAACTCTAATTGGGGTGATTCAAAAAGGAGAATAAACTTAAGACAATGGGGAACATTTTCTATGAAGAAAGTTTTGCTGAATTCCAACAATAAAGTGACCAATGGAACAATGCAACTTAGGACTCCAAAACTGAAATTTACCAAAATTGCCTAAAAAACTTAGAATTTGAGTAAACAACCAAAACCAACAAGTTTGGTGACCAAAATGTGGTATGTAGGTGAAGTTGGAATTCCCATACCTATTAAGCCTTAGAAAGTCAACAATTTGACTTGAATAATGTAATGAATAGTAACCCCGAAACACAAAATTTCAAGAACGTCGAGTTTAGCACGTCAGAGCTAGGTAAAAGTGAAGCTGAATTTATTTTGGATTTATGTTAAGTTCTAGTACTGAAACATTGTGAAATTTTGTGTTTCAATTGGAAAGAATATCGAGAAAGAACCCGAGAAACTGAGTCAAGGCCAAGAGGCGACTCGCTTGAGGTTTGTGCACAACTAACTCTTTTGTTATTTTTCAATTCCAAATTGATTTGAAATAAATTTATTGTATGATTTATGATTTTGTTGTGTTGAGAATTTTAACTTATTGAATGAAATTTTATAATTTGAATATAAATTTTCTTATGCATTTAAGGATTTATTGTATTATTTTGAGGATTGTAAATTTTAAGTTTGATGTGTTGCCAACCTTGAGTATGAATTTATGATGATTAAATATGTTAATGATTTGTAAACACTTTGTAAATAGAAATTGTTTTGAATATAATTTGAAACCACAGTTGACATGACAAAATATGTTGTGAATTCTCATTAGCTTGTCTAGTGAGATAACTCCTCCACTTGATGGGGCGAGTTTCTTCCTCTCTGGCTTGCCAGTTGGGGAATGATATGAATGAGTACTCATATATACTAGCTAGTCTTTGTTTCCCCCTTTTAGCCTCGGTTATTGGGAGAATGTGAAATGTCGTGGTGTACAATACGACATCTATTTGAATTTTGGGTCATGGGTTCGACTGTTTATATTGTTGGCAACACCCTTTAAATTATGCATGATTTGATAAATTGTGATTGAAATAAATAATTTATCAATGATTCAAAAATTTTTTATATTGTTTCGGAATTTAAAAGAAATGTAACTAAATAATTACTATTTGATCAAAATGTTATTCAAATGAATAATTTGCATGAATGAAAATGTTGATTTCTGAAGGTCATGGTTTTTGAAGAATTTAGAAATTTTAAAATTCTATTTGTTATGAATTGTTAAGCATAATTTGTATTAAGTTTTAAATTATTAGTTTGTGCACCACTGAGTTCACCACTCAGCAATAGTTTTGCATGCTGTCGCAGATATATAGACTATAGGAGCAGCAGATTGAGCTGCTGAGGACAGGGGAGCTACCTGCTAAAAGTTATCTGGTATAATTTATACCTTGATTGTAAATATTCATTTTGATATATGTATTGCACGTAATTGTATGGACATGTTAAATCAATCTTGAGCAGCTTGTACAAAGTTTGTATAAAGTTGTAATAAATTTTAGTTTGGATTTTCTTAATATAAATTTCTAGTATGATGAATATAAATTATTTTGTCTCTAATGAAATATGAGTGGAACTATTTTATTCAATTTGAATAAAATGTATTGCTAGTATTTTGAAGATTATTGAATTTTGAACTTGAGAAATTGATTGAAATGATTGTGGAGTTGTTGAAATGGATTGAGTTTAATTGTGAAATTGAAGTAGTTGTTGAAAAAAAATTTAGAAGTGCTTTTTACAGGTATTTGAAGAACTAGTTTCTCAAAATACAGACAGAACTCTGTCAAAATTTTTATAAAATTTGCGAAAAACTAAAATGGACCAAAAATATTAACTAGATTTACTTTTAATCAAATGTTTGAAATACCTATTAGAAAATGCTCACCATTTGTCAAAAGTAAATAAATTGTTTTAAAATCTCTTGTAAGGTACTTAATGAGTTATCGGTAGGTGAAGTTCGGTAGTTCATTAGGTATTCTACGAGATCATGTTATGCCTTATAGAAGAGTAAGGTGTGACATGTTTTAGTGGTATCAGAGCAAGTTTTTGAAGTACGTTTTAAATTGTGAATTTGTGTCTTTCCTTATTAAGTACAACTGCTCAATGTCCATAATTGTTACATACCGCGCATTACATCATGAATATGAATTAACGGGGAGAAATCTCCTTGTGTTTGGTGTACAGGAAATAAAAAAAAAAATCCTGTGAATAGATATGGACAAGAGGGATAAAATTATAGAGCAGTCTGATATAGCTAACGTACAAAGAGAGGCCCTAGTTTCACAGAGCGTTGGGGTCCAACTGCATCAATCCCTCCTATACAAATTACTGCACAAACGGCCCAGCAGATGGCCATGTTCTTTCAGCAAATGGCTGATAATCTGTCAGCCCAGGCCCAAGTACAAACCCAACCCCCTCAAGAACAACATGAAAAAGAGAAAAGTGGGAAATATATTGGTCAAAGTTCGAGTAGTAATTTGGGAAAGAGAAAAGATTTTGAGGGACCCCGAGCTCTCAAGTATGACAGAGACAGATCTTCAGGGCTGAAGCAATCAAGATCCATTCGTCAAAGAACCAGAAGTTCCTACCCTACCCGTCTCTGTGACGTTTGTGGGAAATTACATGGAGGTATATGCCATAGGGTCACTGGAGCCTGCTTCAATTGTGGTGGAATTGGACATTTCGCCCGAGATTGTACTAGCGCACGTTGAGTTATGCCACATACTACACCAAAGGAATCAGTCTGAGGTTCTGATTTTAGAGGCTCATTAATAGTCAGTAGGGGCAGAGGCAAAAGTAGAGACAACACTTCAGGTAATCCTCGCACAATGGACCAACCCGAGCAGAGGAATACACTAGAAAGAGGGAACACAGTGCATCGAGGGGAAGAAGCAGAGACTTCAGATGTAGTTGTCGATATGATCTTAACTTGTGAAAGGAATAATTATGTACTATTTGATTCCGGCTCTACTTTTTTATATGCTAATGCTAAAATTATATGTTCTACTGCTATTCCCTTGTATGGAGATAAATTTTAATGTGTTAGTAATTAGTCTTTTAGGATAAGAATTGCGATAATAAGCATGATTGGAATTAATTTTGGAAAAGTTTCTAGTGAGAGACATCTCCTAGACTATGATAAATTATAAAGTTAATTAGTAAGCCTAATTAGGTAAGGCAAGAGGACCTAAAAGTAAGTTGTAGTAATATATCTGCCCTAGATGGAAGTAAAGGTATTACTGTTGATAGATGTCAGTAAGTACCATAATCAAAATAAGTTTAAGATATTAGTGGATTTGAAAGAAATAAAATATAGGGAAGTTTGCTCTATTGGGATGTATCGTAGTAACTATGCAATATTCTTGATGTTTGTGCTGTAAGCTGCAGATTACAGTATTTACTTGAGATTTATTGTGTAGAGCTATGTACTATCCAATAGTACATAACGATAAGAATACTTATAAATGATTTTCGCTCTGGTATAAATATACAAGAATAGAGTTTTATTACTAGAACTGAGTTTGGAAATCCTAATTCAGGATTTAAAACTTTATGATTAGAATATCAAAATATCATGGTTGTAAGGTAGTGAGAGTTAAAGACTCCGTTACCCTAGCATGAATTATAGTACATCGGGAATTGTTATGGGACAAGAGATTTTAGCATGGTAAAAATTTAAAAATAACACCTATAGGGCTAAGTCATCCAATCTTCGATATGGGTTTTATTGTTGTTCTGGTATTGCAATGGATCTTTTGCTCAAAGTTTAGTAAGAAACAGTATTCTATTTGTGTAACGGTGAGACACAAAA
Source organism: Hevea brasiliensis (assembly GCF_030052815.1). NCBI lineage: Eukaryota > Viridiplantae > Streptophyta > Magnoliopsida > Malpighiales > Euphorbiaceae > Hevea > Hevea brasiliensis. Next base: position 12,226,525 of record NC_079495.1, read on the forward strand.
TATAATTTTATTTCCCTAGAAGAGACAGGATGCTATGGATGACAATTATAACTTATAAAACAGTTAAGAAATGATATTCTACTGATAACAGTAATTCGATAGGAACTAGTTGGCCATGTATTCTTTAGGAAGAGCACAATTTTATTGTGCGGATCATAAGGATTAGATTAGAATTCAAGCGGAACTTTTGAATAGCATGGGAAACAGGAGAGTCCGGTAGACTCCCATCTTGTGATTAAAGAATTGCTTATGGTTCAAAAAAAAAAAAGGTAATGATCACAGACCAACGGAAAATAAGCTATAGAATATTGATAGATAAAAGAGTTGTGGAAGTAAAAAAATTTGAATAGTTAGTGCGAATGTAATAAAGAAACATTATGAATATTAGTTAAAGTGTTGACTAGAATGGTCAGAGGACCAAATCAAGTAATATTGAAGTATAGTGGATTTATTAGGGATGATAAGAGGTGCTAAATTACGACTCGACAGCCAAGTTAAGGAAGAAGATAAGATTGAGGAATAAAATAATTAAAGTTAAGTTGTGAAATGAAAAGAAACAAATAAAATAGTAAGAAATGAGAAAAACACTAGATGAGAAGTTGCCACCAGGGAAAACAACTTACTTAAGACGCGTAATGATATCCCGAACTATTTTATCAAGGAGGAAATAAGTTAAACGAAAGCAAACAAAATAGTGCAAAATGACACATAGGCCTTGGTCATAAATGGAGATAGTAAGATAATGGTTATGAACCTATGGCCAAGAAAGAGATGAACAGTTTATATATGATCAACAGGGTCATATAAAAAAAATAAAAAAGAAAAAAAAAAGACTATAAAGAAAAATAATTGTTAAAACAACAATAAGAAAAGACTAAAATATTCTAAACTAAACTGAAGGTTGCATCAAATGATCAAGGGATTTGATAAGAAAAGAGTAAAACTAAGTTCTCCCCCATAGGATCATACGAGGTCCTAGAAAGAGTGAATCCACTAGCACACAGATTTACTTACCTCTAAAATTGAAATGAAATTGAATCTAACTTATGATAAAAGCTCAGAAGAAACTTGGCACACAAGGTAAGCAATTGATGAGTAAATAGTGTTGGTTAAAGTGCTACAGACCATTATTCCGATTATGAAGCTGCGCAGAAATGTGATAAAAACACGAGAAAACAATATGTATGACTATTTGAGGACAGATAGTGAACACAATTTCGAGGACGAAATTATTTTAAGAGGGAGAGAATTGTAACACCCCTATTTGTATAGCCTGGTATATTTCACTGTTCCGGTGACCGATGTCGATCCGGACAATTAAGGGGATTAGAACCATACTTAAGACAACTAGATAAACCATAAACACAAATAATTAGTAATGTCCAATTAGTTAAGTATAAACAAGAAAAACTGAACATAGGAAGTTAAACAAGCCGAGAGTCAAAGCGATGGGTGACCGTCTCGGGAACGACTGCGAAGTCAATTTAAACTCAAATTTCGAACCGTAAAATGTGACGCCGCGGTCCTTAGGACCCTTATAAACACAGTGGAAAAGAGAAAATCACGAAAAAGAACTGTTAAGCCAGTCAAATAATTAGGTCAGGGAGCCGGAAGAAATATGAAATTAATTACAAACCGGGATGAACCGGCGAGGGGCAATTTGGTCAATTGGCCCCGAGAGTTGACTCCTGACCTAACTGTCAAATAAAATTGGAGAAAAAAAATTTTGGAATCGAGAATTAAATTAAAGAACTAATAGAAAAATAAATAAAAAAAAAAAGAAAATGGAAAAGTCAAAAGGTGATGACATCATGCATGACCTAATGCATGATGCCATAAAAACAATACTTAATATATTTATTTAATTGGGACTTTTGGGTCTTCCATAAGGATAAAAACAAAACAAAAAGAAAGAAAGAAAAAAAAAAGAAGAGATAAAGGTCTTCTTCAAAATGTCACTTTCCCTCTCCCTCTCATCTCCATGGAAATTCCTCCATTAAAGTTGTCTTCAAGCTTTGAAACCCTAACTAAACCTCAACTTCTCCCATACTTGCTTCATAAAAACTTGTTCTAGTCACTTGGGAAGGAGCTTGACAACAAAAAGAAAAAGTAAGGAAGAAGTTTTGAAGAAAAAAAAATTCTACATAAAAGGTTAATAATCAAATTTGATAATTTGAGTTTGATTCTTACATTTCTAACTTATTGAGCTTGTAAATAAACTTAAAATGGAAAGAAAATTTATTGAGGGATTATATAGAATTTTGGACAGCTGGGGTTTGGTTGGATAAAGTATAAATTTGTTTGAGCTAAACATGTTAGGAAGCTTAATTGAGTTAAGGGAGCATGTTTATAAGTGTTTAATTAGCTAAATGCAACAAATGACATGAATTAGGGTTTTGAACATTAGGGTTTAGAGACCAAAAATGTGAAGAAGTGCTAAATGATGTCTTTGACATAGTTTAAGGAAAGAAATGGTCAATTGTGACCTAAAGAGGTGTGTTAGGAGTGTTAAATTAAAAGCCAAATTCGGATTGGGTATGCACCATGACCAAAAGTCAACTTTGAGATACCAAAAATGAAATTTTACAAGTCCAATTGGTATGGGACCAATTGGGACTGAAAATAGGCACTAAATGACACAATTTTCATTTAGGAAGCGTGCCCAAAAAGTGACCAAAACCTAGTGAACAAACTGACCAAACTTGAAAATCTGCAGTATGAACAGTACACATGAACAGTAATCGTATTTGGATCATAACTCGAGCTAGGCAGGTCAAAATGACCTAAAATTTTACCAGTGGTTAGATGAGATATAGACCTAAAACTTTCATGAAGAACACTAACCCAAATTATGCCATTAACCCAATCAAATTAGTGATCAAAGTTGACTCACTGAATCTGCAAAACTGCAGATTTACCACATGAAAAGTAAAGTTTCAATGGCTATAACTCTCTCTAGAAAACTCCGATTTAGGTGATTCTTAAACCGATAGAAATCTAAGACATAGTAGAATATTTCATATGAAGAAAATTAGACCAAATTATGGACTTAACTTGATCAAATTGCTGAACAAAATTGGATCAATAAATCTGCCTGAAATAAATTCTGCAACATCAACAGTAACTGTATTTTGGCTATAACTTGAGCTACAAAACTCCAATTGGGGTGATTCAAAAAGGAGAATAAACTTAAGACAATGGGGAACATTTTCTATGAAGAAAGTTTTGCCGAATTCCAACAATAAAGTGACCAATGGAACAGTGCAACTTAGGACTCCAAAACTGAAATTTACCAAATTTGCCTAAAAAACTTAGAATTTGAGTAAACAACCAAAATCAACAAGTTTGGTGACCAAAATGTGGTATGTGAGTGAAGTTGGAATTTTCATACCTATTAAGCCTTAGAAAGTCAATAATTTGACTTGAATAGTGTAATGAATAGTAACCCCGAAACACAAAATTTCAAGAACGTCGAGTTTAGCATGTTAGAGCTAGATAAAAGTGAAGCTAAATTTATTTTGGATTTATGTTAAGTTCTAGTACTGAAACATTGTGAAATTGTGTGTTTCAGTTGGAAAGAATATCGGGAAAGAACCCGAGAAACCAAGTCAAGGCTAAGAGGCGACTCGCTTGAGGTTTGTGCACAACTAACTCTTTTGTTATTTTTCAATTCCAAATTGATTTGAAATAAATTTATTGTATGATTTATGATTTTGTTGTGTTGAGAATTTTAACTTATTGAATGAAATTGTATAATTTGAATATAAATTTTCTTATGCATTTAAGGATTTATTGCATTGTTTTGAGAATTATAAATTTTAAGTTTGATGTGTTGCCAACCTTGAGCATGAATTTATGATGATTAAATATGTTAATGATTTGTAAACACTTTGTAAATAGAAATTGTTTTGAATATGATTTGAAACCACAGTTGACATGACAAAATATATTGTGAATTCTCATTAGCTTGTCTAGTGAGATAACTCCTCCACTTGATGGGGCGAGTTTCTTCCTCTCTGGCTTGCCAGTTGGGGAATGATGTGAATGAGTACTCATATATACTAGCTAGTCTTTGTTTCTCCCTTTTAGCCTCGGTTATTGGGAGAATGTGAAATGTCGTGGTGTACAACACGGCATCTATTTGAATTTTGGGTTATGGGTTCGACTGTGTGTATTGTTGGCAACGCCCTTTAAATTATGCATGATTTGATAAATTGTGATTGAAATAAATAATTTGTCAGTGATTCAAAAATTTTTTGTATTATTTCGGAATTTAAAAGAAATGTAACTAAATAATTACTATTTGATCAAAATGTTATTCAAATGAATAATTTGCATGAATGAAAATGTTGATTTCTGAAGGTCATGGTTTTTGAAGAATTTAGAAATTTTAAAATTCTATTTGTTATGAATTGTTAAGCATAATTTGTATTAAGTTTTAAATTATTAGTTTGTGCACCACTGAGTTTACCACTCAGCGATAGCTTTGTATGCTATCGCAGATATATAGACTAGAGGAGCAGCATATTGAGCTGCTGAGGACAGGAGAGCTACCTGCTAGAAGTTATTGGGTATAATAAATACCCTGATTGTAAATATTCATTTTGATATATGTATTGCACGTAATTGTATGGACATGTAAAATCAGTCTTGAGCCTCTTGTATAAAGTTTGTATAAAGTTGTAATAAATTTTAGTTTGGATTTTCTTAATATAAATTTCTAGTATGATGAATATAAATTATTTTGTCTCTAATGAAATATGAGTGGAACTATTTTATTTAATTTGAATGAAATGTATTGCTAGTATTTTGAGGATTATTGAATTTTGAACTTGAAAAATTGATTGAAATGATTGTGGAGTTGTTGAAATGGATTGAGTTTGATTGTGAAATTGAAGTAGTTGTTGAAAAAAAAGTTAGAAGTGCTTTTTACAGGTATTTGAAGAACTGGTTTCTCAAAATACAGATAAAACTCTGTCAAAATTTTTATAAAATTTGCGAAAAACTAAAATGGACCAAAAATATTAACTAGATTTACTTTTAATCAAATGTTTGAAATACCTATTAGAAAATCCTCACTACTTGTCAAAAGTAAATAAATTATTTTAAAATTCCTTGTAGGGTACTTAATGAGTTATCGGTAGGTGAAGTTCGGTAGTTCATTAGGTATTCTACGGGATCATGTTATGCCTTATAGAGGAGTAAGGTGTGACAAAGCAAATCCTTCTTTGCTACTCTAAAGTAAGCGGTCAGTCTATCAATTTAAATAAGTCACCGCTTGCATTCAGTTATAACACACCCCAAAGTATTCGCTCAGGCATCTCAGCGGCTTTACAAATTCAGAACATGGATGGGTTGGAGAAATTTCTAGGACTTCCTGCAGAGATACCTAGATCAAAGAAGAAAATGTTTTTGTATATCAAAGATGAAATTCAGCATAAATTTTCAGGATGGAAGGAGCATTTATTATCCACAGGTGGGAAAGAGATGTTGTTGAAGGTCATTGCAGCAGCCATCCCCGTTTACATCATGTCTTGCTTTCGACTTCCTAAATCAATTTGTCATGCTGTTAATAGTGCTCTTGCTAATTTTTGGTGGAGCCAAAAAAATGAGGAGCGTAAACTACAGTGGATATCCTAGAGGAATATGTGTGATCCTAAAAACCGAGGAGGGTTGGGCTTCAAGGAAATTGAGGCATTCAATATGGCACTTCTAGCTAAATAGGGCTGGAGAATCATCAACAACCCACAATCCCTCCTTGCGTCAGTTCTTAAAGGTAAATATTTCCCCCACAACTCTTTCATCGATGCTAAAAGTGAGAGTAACCCATTTTGGGGTTAGAAGAGTATTATTTGGGGGAGACAAGTACTTAGTAGAGGTATAAGAAAGCAATTTGGAGATGGAAGCACTATTCTATTTAAGTAAGATGTTTGGGTTCCAAAGTCCTTCCCTCATCCGTCTAAAGCAAAAATTAGCCATGAGGCACACATTACTCTAGTGTCGCAGCTTTTGTGTTAGGATCGTCCAGCATTGGATATATCTAGGTTGAAAGCCAACTTTGAAGATGAAGAGGTGCATAATATTTTGTCCATCCCAATTCCTCTCTTCTGAAAAGAGGATAAAGTAATATGGCAGTTTACAAAGCATGGTGAATATGTTGTCAAATCTGGTTACTACTTGGCTAGGGAAGTTCTAAACTCAAATCAGGGAATGAATTCTGCAGATCCTGGTCCAAGCTCAGCTTCCAACCTCTCAATCTTTTGGAAGAGAATTTTGAATTTAAATATTAAAAACAAGTTAGCTCATTTTCTTTAGCGCTTCCTAAAAGATAGACTCCCCTCGAAGGATCTGCTTCATAGAAGATTTCCATAAATTTTTAATGATTGTGACTTTTGTGGTGATGTGGAAAATTCCTGGCACTTGTCTTTTGGCTGTCCAAAATCAGCGGAGGTTTGGATTAATTCCCCTATCTGCCTTAGATCAACTCTTCTTATAGCCAGAAGACTAATGGATATCTGGGCTGAGATTCATGCACATTTTGCATCCGTAGCTCATGAGAAAGACTCGATACACCTCGTCATCTTTCTAATGTGGCACATAAGGAAGCGAAGGAACTGTTGGGTGTTTAGAAAGTAACACAATGAATTTCAGGAGGTTCTCAATACAGTAATCAATCACCATGATGATTACTGTAAAGCCTAAGCTATCAACCAAAACCTGCAAACATCATCCTCTACAATTTAAAGTGCCTTCATTCCTCCCCCGATGGGTTTCTGAAGATGCCATTCGCCTAATAGCATTTCCATTCTCACTTAAGGACAGAATAAGGAAGTGGTTACTATCTCAGCTTTTCGGTTCATTCACCATATGGGATGATCTGTCACAAGCTTTCTTAACTACATATTTTCCACTTAGGAAGACAGCTAAACTTTGCACTAAACTTAATACATTTCAGCAAAGGGATTATGAATCTCTCTATGATGCATAGGAGAGGTACAAAAATCTTTAGAGGGAGTGCCCACACCATGGCATTCAAAATTGATTGCTTATTCAAAATTTTTATAATGGGTTACTACCATCGACAAGGAGCACCATTGATTCAGTAGCTGATGGAGATCCAATAAAAAAAGACAATAAATAAGGAGTGCAATCTCCTTGAACAAGTTGCCTACCACAACTTTGAGTGAGCCAATGAAAGAGGAGACACAAGAAAATCAGCTAGAGTACTTTTACTGGATGCATTGAGCATGATCAATGCTTAATTTGATCAGCTAACAAAGAGGTTAGATAGGTTGAATGCTAACATTGTTGGAGCTAATAACTTAATCTATGATCAGTGTGGGAGAGGACATCAAAGTTCAAAGTGCAATTATTACAATAATCCTTTTTCAGAGCAACTGAACTATGCCTTTAGGAATTATATCCTCTAGGCATGATAATTTTGTAAGTTTAATTAGTATGTGCATCATTTTCATGCTTTATTAATTTAATTAATATGTGCGTAATTTGCTTATGAAAATAGAGATTTAACTTGTTTAAATATGTTTGTAATAAAATTAATTTTATTAAAATATTTTTCATGAGGATGTTACATATGTGGTACTGATACAACAATATATTTAAGCACAACGCTAATCTCAAGATAACAAAAATACGGCAATAGCTACTCCTTTATTGGTGTGGCAAGCAAGACTTTTGCTCAATATGTACCAATCTAATAATACCTCTTATATGTCCGCTTATCCTAATAAGAAACCTGGCAAAACACCATTGAACAGATAACCATTTATAACCTCTTACAAGTACTAGGTATAACAATTAGATATTCATTCTCAAACACTTTTAACTCCCAAAATTCATTTTCATTTATTACAATCTACCACTAATTAATTTATTTTCTAGGAAGCTCCACTTGACTCTTTAACCATTTATTAACTTGTAGACTATTTTGAGGTCACTCAGGAAGAATCTCCAGCTCATTAAGTGGTTATCACCAACTTTCAGTGATCGTCCAACTTCAAAAAGTGATACTACGAGTCCACTTAATGATCTCAAACGACGTATCACTCGTTCAAGAACTTATCTAACCACGAGTACCATGAAATTTTTTGTCCTTAGAGACCCACCCGGTTTATATGATATTATATACTTTATTATAACTAGGCCTTTGGAGAAACGTATCATCAAGATATGATAAGTTATTTTTGTAAATTTAATTAGTATGTACATTTTTCATATTTTTGTTTTAATGTTATATTTTTAAGTAAAATTTAAGAAATTACAGTCTTTATTCACTAATTTTTTATGCAATATTTTGTATAGTATAAGAAAAGAAAACTATTACAAGAATTATTCATTGTAGTTTTTAGACTTTTAAGAGAAAATTATTTGGATGCTTTACGTAAAGGACTATCAATATTAAAATGTGTGTTTTCCTTTTCTTATATAAATATAAATTTTTGATATTATTTATTATAACTATCAAATATTTAAGTTAAATAAGTTTCAAATTTATTTTATTACTTTTGTTTATTTTTTGTTTTTTATTAAGAATTAAACTAGAACCACATCAAATCCATACAAAATTATAACTAAACCAAAGAACTGATTTTGTACATGCAATTTTCTATAATTTTTTAGATATATTATATATTTTTAATATAATTATATATATTTATATATAATTAATAAGATTGTATATGTATATATAATTATGATTATCGACTAGGTACAATATGATATTATCTTTTATTTTGCTATTTTTTCATTTTAATTTTAATTATAAATGCATTAAATGGTCTTATAATTCTTAATAATAAGTGTATTTGTATATCAAATAATATTTCTTTAATATTTAATTATATACATGTGTGTATATATATATATATATATATATATATATATATCTTATTATAGTTAAAGACTATATAATTAAAAATAATTTAAAATGTCTATTATATAATATAGTATTAGCAACTATAATGTTCTGATTTTTTTTTCACTTTTTAATGTATTTTGATGTAGTTAAATTATGGAAATTTACAAATGGAATTTTTACAAAATTTAATTTTTTTATTTTAAGAATTTATTTTTAATTATCTTAATTCCGAATGACCCCTTTTAAATGGTTTTTATATTTTGAATATTATTTGACTTTCAAAATAAATTTTAGAATTTTCAGAACACATTTTATGTTCCGATTAGGGCAAAAAGACTAGTAATGAATGAAAAAAAAAATGTGCTCTTAAGGGAGGGACATTGAGTTGAAAACTATGCGAGCCAAACATGCCTCAATCTCATATGTGCGTGTGAGCGCTATTTCATGTAAGTCATCTAACGGGAAATCACACGAGTATTATATAATATCTCGTGTGTGAGATATTATTAGTGGAAGAGAGAGATGTTAGAGAGAGAAAGCTAGTAGAATTTATTATAATCTCATCCAAAAAGAGATTAATTAAAAAAAATAATGTATTTTATTTAATGCACTACAAATATGCAATATGTAAGCAAATGTGAATTTCCATCTAAATTGCGCAATACATTGAAAATAAATAATAGTAAAGATTTTCAAATTTGCCTTCATCTTTTAACTATTATAGGTAAATGGTAAAGTTGGAGGGGTTGAACATAGGTTAAATCAAAATTAAATTAAGTAAAAATTAAATATAAAATACATGAATTTATTTTTTATTGCAAATTATGAAAAATAAAACATATTAAAATTAGTATATTTTATTTAAAATTTTAAGTAAATTATTAAAATCAATTCAATAATTTTAAATTGTAATAAATTAATTTGGAAAAAATTAGAGCATTCAAATTTGATATCAAAATTTGAGTTAATGAAAATTCACCCAATTTAACAATTTTGTATTATAATTTTTTTTTACAACATACAATTAGAATAATTAAAATTATTTTCAATTACTTACTAGAAAATATTATGCAAGTGAAATATCAAAACTAAAAAAGTTTCTCAAATGGTAAATGATATAAGTATTTTTGTTTAAATTAAGGGTTTAATTTCTCTCTATATAATTTTCTAAAGTTTTATATATTAAAATATTAAATGAAAAGAAATTTTAAATTAAATTTAATGAATTATGAAGATAGACATAAGTTAATTTAAATTAAATAAAAAGGAAATAAAATTTGAAATTTAAATCTTAAAAACTTAAAGGTTAAATTTATCAAAAGAAATAATATTTATTATTTGCAAATAAAAAATAAGTTAAGGATCACAACAATAATGACTAATACAATAACTTCTTAAATATTATTTTAGTTATGAAACTTAATGTGGAATCTATTTAGTTTTTCATTTGTCTCTATAATTACAGAAAAACTCACTATTCATGTTTTTTTAAATTTTTCATTCACATTAAAATAAAGCTATTTCTTGGCATCAAAGGAAAATGAGTCGATTTCTTTTTTTTTTTTATGTGAATGGATAGCATTTTCAATTAATTTTTAATATTGTTTTTCTTTTTCTCTTTTTTAAAGACTTTAATTGTTTTGTTTTTTTATTTTTTTTTAATTCTAAATTATGATTTTGCCAGATCACTTTTGTCCAAAAAAATGTCTATCAATATATTCATTAATTGTCAAGGTGGGAAAAAAATTAAAACAAAATTAAAATTGTGAGTTTTTTTTTTTACACATTTAAAAGAAATATTATAAAAATATATATATAGACATAATAGAGTTTCTCTATTTGTAAAATATGAAAATTATACAATTTAATTTATTAAAAAAAGGAATTATTTAAAATAAAGATCGAAAGATATTAAATTTTTGTAATTAATATAATGGATAATTATCAATTAAAATTATTAAATTTAAAAAAAAAAAAGTCAATTTGATTCAATAATCAATTATCTATTTATGCTGATGTAATTGATTTTCTTATGACAACAGGCCGACGGGGCCGGGATGGAGATCGCTTTTCATCGTTATCTCCTATATGATTAAGTGTTTATTTGGTGTTGTATTTAAAGACTTAAAATTATTGTTTTGATAAAAATATTATTTTAGATATTATTTAAAAAATTATTTTAATATTTTTATAATTAAAATTTATTAAATTTAATTTTAAATTATTTTTTAATATTCTCTAAGTAATATATTTAAAAAAATAACTTTTCTAATAATAATTTTAATAATAATATCAAATAAAACCTAAGAATTTGAAGTAGTGATTCTTATAAAAAAACAGAAAAATATGAGTAAATTTTAAAAGTTTATTATTAAAAATTATAACTTAAGATTATTACTTAAAAATTATTTAATTTATTATTATCTAATATAAATTTATTTATTAAAAATAAATTTTAACTTAAAAAAAAAGTCTTAAATATAATATATATATATTATTTTTAATAAAAATAATAATATATTATTATTGATATGAATTATGAAAATTCATAGGAAAGAGACTTTTTCCTCATCTTTATCTCACACGACATTAAAATTAGATAAGGCCAAAAAAATTTTATATAAATGATATTGGATTCGATAATAATTGCTTGTAATTAGCTTTTTCATAAAAAAAAAAAAATCTATAAAATAAATTATTTTTGAGATTATTACAATGGAAAGATTAATTAATGACATAATAATGATAGTACGGTGTGATGGAAATTTTTTCGATAAACATCACTTCTTAATTTCAAATAATAACATTAACCCACTGATAAATCAAGAGCATGATTTGATGGGTAATAGATAATTTGATAATGCAGAGTTATTGTCATTAAAGATATAATTAATTTAACTGTAATTAAATAAATTTAATAAAAAAATAAAAAATTAACTTTAAGATCGTCTAATAAGATATCAAGAATTAAATTAAGGTCACTTTTTATATATAAAATAATAAACTCATATTTAAAAAATTAATTTTTTAACTAAATTCATTAACTAAAAATAAAGAGCCTGAATTTATTTAACCTCATGAATAATCAAAACAAATATTATTAAATTAATATCTATTAATATATAAATTAATGTAATTACTAAATTTTTTATTAATATTTCAAAAAAAAATACAAATATTAATTTTTTCTTCGACTTGTTAACTTATTTTTGTTATATCCCTCGCATCTATCTTGTTTTCAAATAATAATTTTTATTTGCATTAAGATTATTAATAAATAAGCTACTATTTCTTGTTTTATAATTAAATAAGCTAACCTTTTACTGTTCTAACAGTAAAAGGTCAACATTGCCCTTTTTTTTATTTTTCATGTGGTGTACGGTGTACATTGACGGCCGGTAAGCATTTTGTTTAGTTTAAAACCATATCAAATCCATAGAGAAACATAGCTGAACCAAACAACTAATTTTGTGCATGCTTTTTTTTATAATATTTTAGATATATTATATATATATTTATATGTAATTAATAAAATTGTACGTGTAGATTTGAGAACCCAAGGATTGTATTTTCTGATCGATATGATCTTCAAAAGAATTTGGAGTTTGCAAAAAGATTTTTCGGTAAAGAGGGATCCGAATGGTTACCTTATTTTAGCTTTAAGAATTCCAAGATGTGGGAAAAGTGCTTGACAATTTCGAAAGTGGCCACCTGATATATCTATACATAACTTTGATTTCTCTGAAAATGAGTTCTAGATGCAAGTGCAGGGTCTGCCTTCAAGTAATTGGAACATGGGAACTGCAAGAAGGATTGGGAATCTGTTCAAAAGTCTCATAACAATTGATAATATACTTTTTCAGGCAGCAGAATGGTTATCAGTTCTTCGTATTAAAGTTTGGGTGGATATTAACAAGCCTTTGTTATGAGGGCTTCTCACCTCTGGATTTAAGCTAGATTGGGTTCAAATCAAATAGGAACGCTTGCCTACTTTTTGTTTTTTATGTGGGAGGATTGGTCATATTATAAGAGTTTGTCAGGAGAAATATCTTGAAAATATTCAAATTGGCAATGGTAGGCAAAATCTCAAATATGGATTATGGATTCTTGCTAAACCCCCAAACATAAGTAGCTTATCAGAACCCTCTCCTCCTTCACTAGAAGCCCCTGGAAAACATCCTATACCATATCCTTCCAACAAAGTTGAGCTTATCACCTTATTTCCATACCAAAACCTAGGAAGCAACATTTCCAGCCAAGTGCATACTTCCAACACTCCAATTTCTCTCTCTTCCCAATGGTAGCTCAATCTCCAAGACAGATGAAAGGGAAGGAGAAGCTAAACCCATCAGTGTCAGATATTGGAAAAAACGAAGCCTCCCTATTAGGTCCCTCTCAAAAGAAACTAATGGAGCCATATCCTACAAAAGGATATCCACAATCTCAGCAATCAAGGGACAATGCCGATCTGATAGAGCATTTCTCTAATTAAGGTACGGAAGCAGCCATTTTTTACTCTTCCAAATATTTACCTGTTACTCATCCCACGGGGTTTGCAATCTGATGTTGTAGAGGTTCAAGAGCCATCAATGAGAGTTATGCCCATTTTTATTCTCTTTAATTATAATGTTTATGTTTGCCTTCAAGAAAGTGGTGAGGTGGGCTTGGGTCGAAAACTTAGTCTTCTTTCTATTTCTTAACCCTCACAAAAAGAACAGGGAAGTCTTACTTAGCTCAGGTCGGTGTGGTAAGCTAAGAAAAAGCAGTTCCAAGGACCTTTGGCCCATCTGAATGTGGAAAAATGTGAGCCCATCCTTGTGGAAAATTTGGATCCCAAGCCTTTCGATTTTTTAGTCAAGATGGCTTGTAGTCTGCTGAAGCCAGAATCAATTATTGGTGGACCAAATTTGGAAGAGATTGTTTCTGTGTTCAAAGCCCAAGGCTTGAACTCTTTTTTGTCTCATTTGGAGATACTGCAATCTAGTAAATCCCTCTCTCCAAAACCTGTGCCTTCCCAAAGTGGTTCTGAGGTTTGCTTTTCCTAGCTGCCTAAGGAAGCAGATAGTAGCCACTTTTCTTCTAATCAACTTCAAATAGTAGCTCCTTCCTTTACTCAAAAATGGAAGTGCAGGGCAAAGGAAGTAGGTATAGACAATGCTCAAGCTACAAAAAGAAATGTTTTACATCACAGAGAAGTATTGACAGGCAATGATGAGTTAGAACGTTTAGGTGATAGTACAATAGTAAGGGCAGAAACTAACATTTCTGAGGCTTCGGTGGCTGGCCAAGAGCCACCACAAAAACCATGACGAGCATAGCATGCAACTATTAGGGGATGGGACAACCCCAGACAGTTCGAGCTCTGTGTGAGCTCATTATAAAATACAGCCCCCTCCATAGTCTATCTTATAGAGACAAAAAATAAAAGAGGTTAGCTAGAAAAGTTAAGGTGTCATTTCAGGTTCACTCAAAGCTTTTATGTGGATCCAACTGGTTCTGCAGGAGGGTTGTTTCTATGGTGGAGCTTTGATGTTAATATAACTATTAAATCTTTTTGTGAAAATTATATTGATACTTTTATTTTTTTGGTAAATAGTGGTAAAGTTTGGCAGTTGACGTGTGTCTATGGCAATCAGTACAAAGAAGGTAGGCTCTCTGTCTGGGACTTGGTACAGAATTTCCCCCCAACCATGGATGTGAATAGGGGACCTTAATGCTGTTTTGTCTCAGGATGAAAAATGGGGAGGTTCTAAAGTTCACTTGTCTCCAGTTTATGGCTTTCATAATTTCATTCAAACTTGTGAGCTCCTTGATTTGGAATGTAACGGTCCTTTGTTCACCTAGTTCAACAAACGTTTTGGGAGTCTAGCTATTCAATAATGCCTGGACAGAGCTTTAGTTACCATTGATTGGCGAGAGATGTTCCTGAAAGCTTTGGTGATCCATGAGGCACTTATGGGGTCTGATCACTGACCACTAATTCTCTTGCTAGAGCTATCTTCCAGTAAGAGGAAATTCATGTTTAGATTTGAAGTGAAGTGGCTCCTGAATCCCCAATGCTACAATTTAATTAATTTGACTTGGCATCAAACAGTTCGAGGATCTTAAATGTACTCAGTAATGCAGAAACTGAAATTGTGTAGGAAGGAGCTTAGTTGATGGAGTAAATCCAACTTTAAGGGGGAACATCACGAAATTCTATACCTAAAAAATAAGCTGGAAGAGCTATATAGTAACCCTCTGATTGAAGGGCACAAGGAAGTAGAAGCTTCTATCATCCACAGACTTAATGAGCTTTGGAACAGACAACAGCTTCATTAGAAATAGAGATTTAGAGTTCAATGGCTGCAATTAGGGGACAAAAATACCAAGTTTTTCCACTTGACAACCATTCAAAGAAGGCAAAGGAGTTTAATTGTTAAATTGTAGAAGGAGAATGGCAGCTGGCTTAAATCAAAGTTTGACATTAAATAGGAAATCGCATCTTTTTTTAGGAAGATTTACCGCTCTCAGCCAACAACAGGTGTGGATGAGGTCTGTGAAGGAGCGGAAGCATGAAAAATATAAGTTTAGATCATTGAAATTCAAAATTTTTCATCTAGGGTCACATGCATCATGCAAGATTTATTTTTATCTATTTGATTTCAATGATAAACAGCATATTAAAACTCTTTTAATATATTTTTGGATCTATATTTGCCATTTAAGATTTTAGAATTAATCAGATTAATTATTAGAACCCTAGATTAGATCAAGAACAAGTGCACTAACCTCTTGATGCACTGCAGTGTGTTTGGCACCTTTGGGATCATCTTTAGGACACCAGATATTGTCCCTCTAGCTTGTACACACCAACATCACTTATGGCAGCCCTTGAACAGTTTCTAAAGCTTTTTCTATAAATTAGAAAATCAAGTTTTGCCTTTTGAGAGATTATAGATGTAAACAGGATACTAGAAACGATTTTTAGTATTTTTAATTCAAGAGATTGATTGATAATCTCTTGGAATAGATGAGAGATGAAGAAGAAGAGAAGGGAGAGTGTTCTTTAGGTGGCGGCACCAAGGAGTAAGTGGCAGCTTGTTCTTTTGTTCTTTCATCCTTACACTTATATAGCTAGGTCACCACTTAAAATCCTTACCACATGTCACCTTCTGATTGGCTTTAGGTTTAATTGACCCAATCAGATTGTACCAAGTGTCAAACCTATATTCAATCTAAATTTTAATCATCTTACATGATTAAAAGACATTTGTCAAGCTCATGTGTAATGCCATGTGTCACCATCTCATGATGCCATGTGTCACCCTGTGAAATGACCAAAATACCCCTGTGTCTTAATTTTGAGTTCTCAACCCAAAATAATTATTTCTCTTCTTCTAATCAATTTATATCAAATATAAATTAATTAATTAATCTCTATTAATTAATTTCTCATTAATTAAATTCATATTTAAACACTTTAAATATAAATTTAACTTATACTATACATCCAATAACCTAGATTTGGTTTCAAGCCATGCTAGGGACTTTGCAATCTAATTGCAAACCAAACCTATTTAATTAATCAATTAAACTTTTTAATTAATTAATTAAATCATATTTAATTTAATGATTACTTGTGTATGTGTGTGACTTACTAGGCTCATCACTAATTGGCAATGAGATATGATATCAACTTTTAATATTATCAGAATTCTTTCTTACCATAAATGATTTCTCTAAACCATTTTATGCACCTCATAGACCATGGTTAATACCTAGCATAGCATGCCATGGCCATCCAATCAGTAATAAGGTTTACCTTAAATGAACCTATAATCATATGTTACCATGCACTAGAATCTCTCTGTTACAAAATCTCAATTCGAGCTGGAGTCATGGTTTATGTTAAGCCCCATTTGTAATGAATATTATGTTCTCTTTTAATTCCAGTTCTTGATTAAAAAGATTTTTCTCATCAGAAACTCTTTTCTGAATAAATATATCTGTCCTGCCAGGAACTTGTAACATCAAGAACAATTAAATGAATATAGGATTTTATCCTTATTTACTTAGAGGAACAGATTCCATCTTGATCAATACCTACCTACATATATAACTAGTAGGAGCCAACACATGCCTATATACCTATACACAGTACAAGTATGAAAGCAATATCAAACTCAAACCACCTATATACAAGATAACTGTGCTATCTCAGGTCTAAAGATTATATGCACTGATATGATTTATGACAATGCATTGACAAGAGTAAACTCCATATGCTTGTCATAAGTGTTATTGGTTCGGCCTACTTATCATGTATAAGTGTCTATCATATTTGTTATATGGCATGAGACTCACCATTCCATCTTATTTACATCTCATATAAATAACTTGTGAACAAACATGATTATAATCTTTTTGGATAAGTCATGTTCTTATTATGAAGTATCCTCGATTGTTAACCTATTTATGATACTTTGTACTAGAAATACTGTCACTCATATTCTTAACAACTTAAGAATAAAATTTCTAACAAAATATCAATGGACCTTTTCTATTACACATAAATATATTATGTAAACAGAAAAGTGAAAATGCCTTTTTATTAATAAAAGATGTACAAGGTACATACTAAATGATATGCTCTAGGGCATACTACTAACAGTCTGCCACCTTCTTCCATGGGTGATCACTCCTGAAATGAACTTTATGCTTTATGCTTCTCCTATAGATGAAGAGATAAAGAAAGCAGTTTTTGATTTGGGTAGTATGAAAGCGCCAAGTCCGGATGGGTTCTCTGGTCTCTTTTATTAGAAGAACTGGGCTATAGTTGGGGCTGATGTCTATAGTGCAGTCAAAAGGTTTTTTGAGAGGGGTTTTATGTTAAGGGAGATCAACAGAACAAACATTGTACTTATCCCAAAATATAAAAATCCTTCTGTTATTAATCAATATAGGCCTATAAGCCTTTGTAATTATCTTTATAAGGTCATTTCTAAGACTATTGTTAATAGATTGAAACCTTGTATGGATTCTCTTATATCGCAAGAGCAGGCAACTTTCATTCCAGCTAGAGCTATACAGGATAATATAATTATTGGTCACGAAGCCTTCTTTCATCTAAGGTCTTCAAATAGTAGAAGCATTCCATGGCTCTTAAGCTCGACATGTTCAAAGCATACGATCAAGTGAAGTGGCTTTTCTCAAGAAAAATTTTACTGCAGTTTGGTTTTGTAGAATATTGGGTTAACTTTGTGATGCAGTGCATACCTACAGTCAGTTTTTTTGTCCTGACCAATGGCAATCCTACAGAGCCTTTTTCTCCGCTCAGAGGGCTTCGTCAGGGAGACCCCCTATCCCCATACTTATTCCTCTTTATTACTTAGGCTCTCTTATGTCTTATAGCTAATGCCAAAGAGCAGAGGCGGTTGAAAGGGCTTAAGCTGGCCAGAAATGCTCCGTCTCTCACTAATATCTTGTTTGCAGATGACACTCTTTTGTTTGGGATTACTTCTAGAGAGGAAGCTGTTACTATTCAATCTGTTATTCATAAATATACAGCTGCCTCAGGACAATAAGTCAACACTCAAAAGTCCAGCATCTTTTTTAGCAAACACACTCCACGGAATTTGAAGGCCACAATTCTGGATTTTTTTAGGATAAAAGGAAATGAAGATCTCAGATAAATACTTGGGCTTACCGACTATATGGGGAAAATCAAAATCTAAGGCTCTTAATTTTATCAAAGAGCACATTCATACAAAAGCTCAATCTTGGAAGCAGAATTTGCTTTCGCAAGCTGGGAGGGAAACATTGATAAAATCTGTTCTGAGTGCTATCCCTGTGCACTCTATGGCTATTTTCAGATTCCCAAAAGCTTTTTGTAACCATCTTAATAATTTAATGTCCAGCTTTTGGTGGGGTAGCAAAGAAAAGAAAAAAAAAAGCTGTGTTGGGTCAGTTGGGATAAAGCCTGCTCTTCCAAGTTTCATGGAGGTATGGCATTCAGAGATTTTGAGAAGTTTAATTTAGCCTGTTTGGGTAAGCAATTCTAGCTCTTGGTAAACAATCCTCAAAGTTTATGGGCAAATATCATAAAGAGTCTGTATTTTCCCCGATCTTTTTTCTTGCAAGCATTAAAGAAGTCTCACAGTTCCTAGGCCTGGCAAGGTCTCCTTGCAGGAAGAGATGTATTACGGGAAGGTTTTAGAATAAAAATTGGTAATGGCTATCAAACTTTGGCGTGGTGTAACCCTTGGATTCCAGCAACTCCAAATTTCATGGCCCAACATCCTGTGAATTGTCCTATTAATATCAATTGGGTGGCTGATTTAATTGATCATGACAAAATTCAATGGAGAATAAATCTGGTGCATAGTCTATTCTCTCCTATTTTGGCTGCTTCTATCTTGGCAATTCCTATTGCTCTTAGAGGAAATGAAGACATACTATATGGCAATTTGAGAAATCTGGGGTATACTCTATTAAGTCAGGATATGGGGTCCTTGTTAATCAAGGTAGCAAATCTTCAAGCTCTTACTAAATTCCTTCCAATATATGGATCAAGACATGGCATTTGCATATTCAACCAAAAATCAAAGTTTTCCTTTGGAAAGCCATTCTTAATGCAATTCCAGTCAAGGTAAATTTAAATATCAGAAGGATTCATGTGGATCCTTTGTGCTCTATCTGCTCCAAAGAGCTAGAATCTTTAGAACATGCTCTGTTTTGGTGTGACCACGCTAAAGCCACATGGTTCTCTACTCTATGTTCTTATAAACCAAGCAGTATTACTTGTTCTTCTTATGTGCAGTGGTGGCAATCACTTTGGGTTGCTTTTGGTAATGAGCCTCACTGTCAAGATCTAATGTGTGCTATAGCTATTACGCTCTGGGCAATATGGAAGGAAAGAAATAGAGCAGTATTTTATCATAGTTGTCCAGATCCTATTGCAAACTCTATGAGAATCAAACGAAATCTTGATGAGTTGCAACATTTAAAGAGTCTCTCGGAAGAGGCTTATTTTATTTCTTTAAGTTTGGATCCTCATCCTAGGTGATCTCCCCCTCCCATGGGGACTTTTAAAGTAAATTGCAATTCAGCTTGGACCTCAAAAGATAAGAGTTCAGTGGCTGTTGTTATGCGAAATCACTAGGGCCATGTTATTGATGGCTTGGCAAGAATCTAAAAATGCTCTTCTTCAATTGCGTCCAAAAATAAATCTTTACACTTAATATAATAGATAATTATCAATTGCGTCCAAAAAAATTAAAACTACGTGTTAGTTGTGGAAATTAAGTAAGCCCACTTAGCCAACCATACATTAATGACCTTTTTGATGGGTTCAATTTAATTCATTCCTCTCACGTATGGTCAATTAGATGTAATAAATTATCTTTAATAGGATGGCAACAGAGCAAATAAAAAGCAGAAATAGCTTCTCTTCGTTATTTTATGTAAGGTTGGGGTTAGAGTGGAGATTTCCTTAGTTAACGGGACGATATGAGTTTTTTAATAAGATTTTTTTATTTTAATTTATTTATATGATATAAATTTATTTAAATTATAATTTAAAAATAAGTCTTGAATATAATATTATATGTATAATATTTAAATATATAAAAATAAATTACTTTTAATAAAAAATAATATATTATTATTGAAATAGATTATGAGAATTTGTGGAAAAACTTTCTCCTTATTCTCATCCCACATAATATCAAAATTAGATCAGTATAAGGTCAATGAGATTGGATTCCAAAATAATTGCCTTCCCTATTCTTTATCAATGAAATTAGTTTTTCATTAAAAAAAAAAAAATCTTTGAAATAAATTAGTTTATCCAATTTTGGATATTATTTGAGATGATTACAGTGAATATAATAATTAATGAATATAATAATGTTAGTGTATGGTGTGATGAAAAACAAACAAACATACACACACATATATATATATATATATATATATATATATATAAGAAAAACAGATAAAACACATAATATTATAATAAATTCTTTTCAATATCAAATTACTAGTTTTAAAAATAAAATAAAAATTATTCTAAAAATTAAATAAATATCATATTCAATGATTAAAATTAATCTTAATAACTAAAAACTTAAGTTCGGTTATGATAAACTTCATTGATAATTTATCAATAAATTTCAAATTCATTACTACATTATAAAAAAAAAAATTTTAAAAAAGGTATTTGAGCATCAAATATTACAAATTCATTAGTAAATTATAATGAAAATTAAAAAAAAATTAAAAAATATATTAGTTAACGTAATTTTTTTTAACAAATTATATCGCTCTAAAAAAAAGGAAAAATGAGAAAAAGATGTGAAAGAAATCGAAAATAAGAAGAAAATTGAAGATAGCAGAAAATAAAGAGTGAAATTAGAGAGAAAGAAAAGAAGAAAAATGACGAAGATGAGAAAAAGAAACTGAAAAAAATGAAAAAATAATGAGAAAAAAAAAATATAAATGTGAGAAAAATGAATATAAGGAAAGAGAAGAGAAGAAAAGAAAAATGAAAATGATAAAGATAAGAAAAATGAATGTGAGAAAGAAAAAAATAAATAAAATAGAAAAAAGTGAATTTATATAGCATAATTTACAAACGAATTTAAAATCTATTATTTCCATTAGTAATTTATCAATGAATTTTAAAATTTATTGGTAATTTGTAAACCTAATCTTTTATGTCAAACATATTTCGTTGATACCTAATTCAACTGAATCTTAATAGGATAAATTTAATTAATATATAATCGAATTTGAAATAAGTTTGAGTTTGAAAAATAATATCATGAAGGGTTCAGATTTTATATATTAGATATCCGTTGCTCGAACTCATTTATATAAATATTTAACTAAATATATAATATATGTTTTTGCTATTAATATTTATAAGTTTTACATTTTTATTTTAAATAAAATAAAATTTAAATATTTTATGAAATTACTAAATTTTTAAACATAAAATATTAATAAAATAAATTTTTATATAAATTATTAATTAAAATATATCAAATTAAATGAGTTCAAATATTTTTTAGGTAATAATAATTAGATTTGGTACGAGTTTAAATAATTAATAATAAATTTTAATTAAATTTATAATATTAAAAATATTAATCAAAATTTAAGTATAATAATTTTTGGGAGTTCCTCGTTTGTTGCCATCTCAAACACTACCAATATGTTAATAAATTGTTGACTCAAATCTCTTGGTAAAATTCATTACGATTTATTCTTGTAGTGATAAATTAGACTAATAGTTACTTTTAACTTTTTAGGATTATTTCATTTCAATCTTTTAATTTTTATTTATTAAAATAATATCATTCTACTTTAATTTACATTAAAAAAAAAATCATTGTGACCTACTATAATAAATTTCTAATTATTAAAATAAAATTATTATTTTATCTTATTTTTTCCTTCTCTTTCTCTCTAAATCAAAATAAAAATTAATAAAAAATTAAAACAAACCACCAAAATACAAAAATACTTTTAAAATAATAATTTTATCAAATAAAATTATGAAAATTTTAATTTTTAGCTTATTTTCGGTATTTATAATTTTTTATTATTTAAAATATTAAAACTTTGCTATTATTAAAAATAAAAATCATGCTTTTTTTTTTGAAAAACAAAATTCAGTTAGTGTTAAATTAAAAATTATTGATTTATTTGATTGAAATTGTGATATTTAATATTTAATTATGTTTATTGTTTGGGCAGAGAATATCTCTGGCCCAAGGTGAGTTTGATTGGGTTTTTTTTATTTTTTATATTTTTTTAATTAAATTAAAATTTTTTATTAATAAAAATATGTTTATGAATATATATAGGCTAAAGATAAAATTTTTGTATTTAATATTTTTTATTTTAACACTAATTGAATCCAATTTTTGACAAAAAAAATGATTTTCATTTTTAATAATAATAAAACTATTTCATATTTTTTTAATATAATTAAAAAATTTTTAAGTAATAAAAGAAACTGAAAGCTGTTATTTAATAAAAAACAACTAAATTTTCCACAATCTTATTCAGAAAATTTATTGTCTTTTGAAAGTAACGTTGCATTTTAATGGTTAGTTTTAATTAATTTTTATTTTAATTAAGAGAGGGATAAAATTATAATTTTATTTCATCTTCGTCAAAGAGTTGGAGCCTTCTTCAACGACGACTCGGACGGTGTCGATTTGGGTTAGGGTTTTTAGGCGAAGTGATGTGGAGGGTTGGGTATCTAGTATGCTATTTGTGATGAAGGGATTATAGGAAGGGGAAGAAAAGAGGGGACGGCTGCGAGGCTTGCTTCTTTATGGCTCCGAATCGAGAAGGAAGATAGCGAGAGGCCATAGAAACCAATGGAAATCCACAGCTGAAACCTGAAGCGACAGTGAGAATTGGAGATGGCAGTGGGTCATTAAAACGCATATTAAGGTTTACGCTTTGTTTGGATGGGCGAGGAAAGGGTAAATAAAGGCATAAAAGGGTAAGTAACTATTATATCCTTTTCTTGAAAAAATGTGAGTTAGTAAAAGGTAAAGGTAAGTAAGAAAAAGGCTTATCATCTCTTATCATTCAAATCTCAATTTTTCTTACACCCCAAGCAAGAGAAGGTTTTTTTATTAAAAATCTAATTATACCCATTAAAAATAAATCTAATTTACCAATATAAACAAATATCTTTTTCTCTCAAGTGACTGTACCTAATCTTTCCGTTCTCTCTCGGAAACAATGTTAGTTTTATCTTTCTATTTAATTTCAGTTATTAAATCATTTGCTCTTTTAATAGTTTGTTGTAATTATTATTTTTTAATTATCAATTTTTTTTTCTAAATTATCAATTCTACAGAATAAATTTTTATCTAATAGGAAAGGATAATTTTATTTTTCTAATAATTATTTACTATTTTTTCACCTCTTTTTCAAACACAAAGAATATATGTTATCTCTCCTTATCTTTTTATTAATTCACTCATTTTCAAATATGAGGATTTTTTTATTGTAATCCTTCTTACTCTCACATTAATTACCCTTCCCTCACCCTACCCAAACAAAGCCTTAGGGGGAATGGAGGAGGACTTGGCACGTTCAGGGATTTCATTTCTAAGAGGGAAAAGGCTTTATTCATTTTGGGGAGAGAAAAGGGCTAGGCTTGGGGGAGGGAAAAGGACGTAGATAATGGGCTAGATGGTTGGATCTAGGTTATATATAAGCCTTATACAGAAATGGAGATTGTTTAGTTGGGGATAAGAAAGGCAACGGTGGCTTGCGGTGAGAACTTTCTTGTTAGGAAAGGGGGAAAAGGGAGAGAATTTTCAAATATGATGATTTTTTTATTGTAATCCTTCTTACTCTCACATTAATTACCCTTCCCTCACCCTACCCAAACAAAGCCTTAGGGGGAATGGAGGAGGACTTGGCAGGTTTAGGGATTTCATTTCTAAGAGGGAAAAGGCTTTATTCATTTTGGGGAGAGAAAAGGGCTAGGCCTGGGGGAGGGAAAAGGACGTAGATAATGGGCTAGATGGTTGGATCTAGGCTATATATAAGCCTTATACAGAAATGGAGATTGTTTGGTTGGGGATAAGAAAGGCAACGGTGGCTTGCGGTGAGAACTTTCTTGTTAGGAAAGGGGGAAAAGGGAGAGAATTTTTCT
Source organism: Hevea brasiliensis (assembly GCF_030052815.1). Taxonomy (NCBI): domain Eukaryota; kingdom Viridiplantae; phylum Streptophyta; class Magnoliopsida; order Malpighiales; family Euphorbiaceae; genus Hevea; species Hevea brasiliensis. The sequence continues at coordinate 12,251,076 of NC_079495.1, forward strand.
GTGGGGATTTTTTTTTAATTTTAATATATCATTATAAAATATAAATTTATTTATTAAAAAATAAATTATAAGTTAAAAATATAAGTTTTAAATATAATTTTAATTACATACATTAAAATTGTAATATTTAAACATTTGAATATGTAAAAATAAATTAATTTTTTAATAAAAAATAATAATATATTATTATCAAAGGTTATAGGGATGAAAAATAATAATATATTAATAATATATTTTATTTATTTATTATTAATTTTTTTTCTTACTCTACTTATTATTAGTTTATTTATTTATTCATAAATGCCATCCTTCTTTTCTTTTTCAATTTATAAATTATCTTTTTCAATCAAAAGATATTAACTGTTAAAAAAAATAAATGACATTGTAATAATTTTCAATAATTGAGTATATGTTTTATAATTATTGAAAATTGAAATTTTAAATTTTTGTAACTTTATACTCAACATTTTGAATAAAGAATAAAAATGAAGTGGATAAAAGTGATATCTCAATTTATACATATTATTAATTTAGCATGTAATTATTTAATTTATCATTAAATTTTAATGCAATCACTTTATTTTAATTTATTATGACATAAAATTATTTAATTTTTATTTTTATTTGATGAAATCAATAAATTTTTTTAATTATAAAATAGATTTTAAAAAATAATGTCAAAAATTCAATTAAATTATTAATATATTACTATATTAAAAGAGAGGGTACTTTCATTGTTTTTTTAGAACACTAAAACCCTTCATTATCTTGATGTAATCACTCCATTCTTATTCTTCACTGTTTTTTTTATTATTGTTTAATATGAAATATTTTATTATGCAATTAATATAATTAAACAATTTATCTTAATTATGCCTTTAAATTGATTTTTAAATAAAATATCTTTAAGATTTTTATGTGAATGAAATTGAAATATTTTCTTAATTTTTTTTAATGTAAAGAAAACTTCTCAAATATTGAAATGGCTTATTATAATGATCTTTAAAATAAAATTAAGAATTTATTTACACCAACTTTAATTTAATGATAATAAAGCTGATAATTATCAAATAAAATATAGAATTAAACATACTTATTTATATTATTGAAGAATATTGTGCCAACCTGCAAGTAATCATGCTTGTAAAATCTAATTCAATCCTAACTTAATATGAATATTATTTCCTAAACCTAAACTTCTCCCCAGCCCAATTATATGTTATCTGATTGGCATTGTAATGATCTCCATCAGTCAATATCCTTGAACAAATTAGAATACAATTGGAAGCCTGGCAATCTTTATTCAAAAACTACAGAAATTTTACCCCTTATGAAGAGAGAAGATTTAGGATTCAAGGCAGAAAGGATATAAATGAGCAGATAGACATGCAGTAAATAGAACAAATTCTACCAAGTAAGAGCCCACAATCAGGCAAGTTAAAGGATCCAGCCCAAATTTCATGCGATAGCTGACATAATTTCCTTGGCCAAATCTCATGAAAATGAAATGGTTCAAAAGTGGGCTTTGATTGCATAATACACATCAATATCCATTGACATGTTGGATGTTAATGCTCCTTCAAGCGTGAGTTAGAATTGAATGGCTTACATACTGTTGCTTTCCTATGTGTCTCAACTAAATCAGTTGTCCAGGAAAATTGAAAACAGAAGGGCCTTATACAATGATTCATGTCTCAACGGTTTCTAACATATTGATGGAAGGTTTCAAAACCAATTCAAATCGTGTAGGCATTCCCATTATTGTCAACTTTATAATTCAAGGACTGCAAAGATTCTTGAGATCCTCTTCTTTGGCAAACCAACTTGGTATTATCTTCAACACGTGAGGATAGAGGTCCTTGTAAGAATTTCTAATTGTTCCCTCGGCAACTCCTGTAGCACCTGAAATATCTGCATCAACAACAATATTATCAAATAACACGAATGTATCTGGATTCAGGTGCCAAAGATAATAACAGACGTTAAAAAAATCATGTCCAGTAATACTGTAAAATCGCGCATTGCAAGTAAATAAGTAACAACCATAGATTATCAGAACCAAATGGCAAAATCAGGCGACTTGGAAACATATGACTAAATCCAGTAATATAGTACATAAATATTTACATCAACCTCCTGTTCTCATTTGAAATAAAGGCATAAGATCATCAAACCTTTGAGACTAGGCTTCTTCTCTTCAGAAAGCTGAGTTATGATATAAATGACTGCTGCTGCAATTGATATAGGACTCCTCCTGCAAGCATTATAAGCAAATACAAAATATCAATAAGAAACCAAAGAAAGCATACACGCATGTGCGTAAGGAACTAAGCAAGGACAATCAGTTGAACAGAAATGAAAATACTGCATCCCCAGACAACATGACCCTCAAAGCTTTGCAAACAAAGCTTCAATTATTCTCCTTTTCTTTTAAATCAAGGAAGGAAAAATACATGGAAGATAAGAAAAAACACAAATTAATATATATATATATACACACACACACACACACACACATACATATCAATTGTGGCCCTCCTAAAATTAATGGGTAATATTTAAACCTTAACTAATTAAAAGTTTATTTTAAAGCAAAAAAAAATTATTCATTGATTAGAAACAACCAATTAAAAAAACAAAAAATATAGTGCACCATTAGAATTTACAAATCCACTTTCGCACTTTCTCTCTCCATCTAATTCTTAATTGTAGCAGAAAACATCCTCCAAAAAAGAAAAAAGAAGTCTTTTGGTCTTCTTTCTCCTTCAAATTAAAATCTATTGGCCTCTCTTTAACTCACATTTTTCAATCTCCAGTTTTTTAAAGGAAGAGTGGTTTATCTACACTATTACTCCGATTCAGAATTCCTTCTTGAATTTTACATAGATTGAACCCATTCCTCAAGCTTTGTTTTCTAAATTTTATAGGTAAATTTGTTTTCCTCTAACTAAATACTCTTCATTCCTTTTTTTTTCCCTCATTATTTTAGAAATTAGGATTTTCAATTTCTCATTTATAAGATTGTGTGATTAATGTATTATTATGTAATAGAATAAAAATTTGTTTTTTTTAATTTCACATTATTTTTTCCCCTCATAATGTGAGTTGATAAATTTTCATCATTCAATTATGCAAGCAACAAGAATTTAATATTTGAAGAATAATCAATAGAAGTTGAAATCATCATTTGATTGAATAGGTTTAGATTTTTATTTTACATAGTTTATTTATTTGGTTATTTGTTTCTTTTTATCAAGTTAAAATATATTGAAATCTACAACTATTGATTCATTTTTTTTTTGAAGGAAAAAGATTAAAATACCTCCCAGTCAAATGAAGAAAAAACTATTTCAATGATATCATTTGTTTTGAGCCCCGTAAAAGATTTTCTAGCTCAATCCTAGGAATGCACTCCTATCATGTTAACAGCAAAAACAGAAGACCAAAAATGAAGCAAAGGAAATCACCTAGCCTCACAGAACCCCACAGACCCCCATAGCAAGCTGGGAAGAAAAAAGAAAACTGAATTTTCAAAATCAGTATCTCATTCACTCCTACCCAAGAATGAAACTAAAATAGGATCCTAGCCTTTCCTTCATATAATTGCATTAGCTTTATGAAATTTGAGGAAATACAATCCTGAAATCAGACTTTTGTTAAATGGAGACCGCTTGGACATAATTCTATCAAAGACTGCTTTTAAAACTTTAGGCCAATGTCTGAGATGAAATGGATAGAGATGGAAGGGGCACTAAAAATAAAAAGGCCTTTAACAATTTATAAACATGCTCGAGCTTGGAGACAAAAACAATAACGTGCAGCCTCATAATGAACCTGAAGTAAATATTTCAATTTTTTTCCTTTGAAATCTGAAACTATTCATTTCATATCATCTTAACCCTAGAGTTCTACCAATTATACTAAAGCATTTCTACTTGTCCACCAAAAAGGGTTCTACAGGCTATGCACTACAGTAAACCAAGAGAAAACAGCCTGAAAGGGAAACTTCCTTCACTGATTAATTAAAGCACCATTGACTTTCTCGTTAATAATAAGCTACAGTAACACTGGAAGATTATGAGTACCTTATGTCGAACTCTTCCGACTTCTGCACAGCTTCTTGGGCAGCTTTCACTGCTTGATTATTCATACCAAGATTGGAACAAAAACGCCTCTGCATATCAAGTTGAGGTTAAAATTAGCAACAGTGCTAACAAAGCACTGAAACAACCAATACAGATCAATATGAAACATTGCACATGAACAAATAGCGAAACTAAGAGCACTCAAGCTATTCAATATAAAAAAATTATAAAAAAGGAACCCACCATAAAATCCCCGGCATGTATTGTTCCCATCTCCACCGACTGACCTGTCTCCAACCCCAGCTGTTTCACTATGTATTCTTTTGCTCGGCCAATTTCCTTCTTTGTGGCTCCATTGGCGACAGAGCAAATTTCTAGTTGAAATCCACAGGTTCAGGGAAGCTCAAACACATATAGAAAGATAAATCAGGAAGCATCCAGATGTTAAAAGGATCTTAGGCTGTACCCTTTACAGTTCGTGGCTTGTCTTCTTGTCGACAAGCAATGTAGAGGCAAGCAGCCAATAAGGCATCCTGATTTCTTCCTCTACTGGACTTTTGATCTTCCACCCGTTTATAGATCTCATTAGCCCGATCCTTCAGATTGTGACAAATTTATCATTAAAGGTACAAAAGAATCATCAAGGAAATCAATTCTCTAACTCGTATAAACAACAAAACTAAATAATACAAACCAAGCAGCAAGGGATCAAAATTGACAATTTCAAAAATATTTCTAGGGTTATAATCAGGGTTTTAAATAATGGAATTGGTTGCAGTCACAATGTCACTGTATCGGACTATAACAGTCCATCTCAAACTGTATTGGCCATTGCTAACAATTTTTTTTTTCAAATAAGCAACATTACTCAAATTTATAGTTTTACATCGATTTAACTAAATACTCACATATTCTCATCTAAAATAAATTATGTTTTACTCTTTTGTTCTCCACTTAACTTAATTCAACCAAGTCTAAATCCCAAATTAGTTGTGGTCGGCTAAAAATTTAATTTGGGCCTCATTCTACAAGGTGAAAACCCTACAAAATTGGGCATATGCTGCTGTCAGGAGCAAGCATACAGATTTCTATTCATAATTGATTAACTATGGCGACATTTTCTAGTGGAACTAACAATGTTTAAATTGAATTTTCAGTCTACATTACAAAATGGAAAAATTAAATAAAAAATAAAAAGAAAGTGATAAAATCAATTATAAAATGATCTTGTCAGACAAAATGTTACTTTTATCTATATTTAAAAATATAAAAGGTAAAAATATAGCCTCCATACGACTTCCAAAGAAAGCCCACTATTATGATTTTATAAAGAGGCCCAAATAAAAGCTATGGCTTTCGAAGAAGAGTTAAAATTTAAAACTAAGAAACTAAAGAAATAAATTAAAAGAAAAGAAGAAAGGGGGGGGGGGGGGCGCGGGCGGGGAAGCACTTGACTATATATTATAGATTCAGCAAAATCTACCACAAACATTACATTGCAGGATCAAATTACTTTTGCACTGGAATTATCACTCCCTATCCCATAACTATTGGAACAGAAGGCAAAGGTGGATTATAAGATTAAAATTTAATGGTAATTGTTGACACTAAGCCTGCAGTTAAATAGCATTGTTATACTGGATTTGTTCAAATTCTATTCCAATAAGTAAATGTGAGCTAACATATGACGCATCCCACATTGCAAGATCTAGAAAGGAATTAAAAAATATGCAGCCTTCTCTTGTATTTATGAGGAGAATGCTTTTGTAGTTCAAATCAGCATGAACTTCCAGTCATCTTGGAACCAGCTCCAAGGCCCACCCCCAATGAATAATACTCCATAAATAACAACAAAGTGAAGTTTGCAGCAAGTTACTAATTCCCAGTCAAATGGGTGGATATTTGCATTAAAGAGACGGTTAACACAATAGGCAGAAACATAAATATTGAATCGTTGAGTAGAATACCTTTATAGTTGCAACGAGTCCCAACCTGAAACAAAAATTTATTCACATTAGCAATGATTTTGCAATAGTTCATTTCTTTAACTAATTACTGAAATACAATATGATACCAATAATTTACAAAAAAAAAAAAAAAAACTTGTAAACAAAGCAAAGAATGGATTCTAACTATTCCTTCAATCCATAATCTTTCTTAAAAAAGGAAAAAAAAAAAGGCACTTTCTCACCATCATTATTAAGGAGATGAATTTCAATATCGTGAACTACAGACTTGAGAAATCAATTAATTTCATACAATTATAAGCAATCAAAAACCCTACCAAATTCAAGATCCAAATATAATTCCGCTACCCCTCTACCGAATTGCCCAAGTACAGAACAATTTCACATACTAAAGAAAACCCAAAACTGAGAACTCCATTGATTTACTTTTGCAAATTCAAAACGACAAGAAGCAATGCACTAGACTCGGTCATTTAAACTACATTAAGTCGCAATACTTAAAACTCAATCAACAGCCTTCCTTCAATATCTTAATACATGATCCAAAAGAACCTATCATAAGCAAACATTAAAAACGGCAATCCAGCATAATTAAATAAATCCAAAAGAAATTCCATTTCTTTAAGAGAGATTTGATACCTATCCGACATAGTAGCAATAGTTTTAAACGCCAAAATCAACCCCCGATCCGGATTGGAGCCTCTATTCTGCCAACGACCCAATGAAGATGAAAGGAACTCGCCGGAAGCGCCATTAGGCTTTGCTATCACGGTGGAAAGGCCACCGTCAGCCAAGAGAGGATTGGTAGGGCCACCTACACGGACGGGATCATTATCAGCAGACTCATTAGCAAAAGTTCTCCACTCGGAGGTCTCATCGATCGAGTGCGATTCCAACACCAATCCACATTCCGAACACACCGTGTCCCCCGCTGAATGGTCGAACACCACCTCCGTCTGCCGCTTGCAGTCGGAGCAGTACGCGTCCCCCATTAAAAAATTAAATTATGATTAATTTAAAAAAAAAAAGTTTTTTAGATTGTTTTTTGCTCTGTTACTGTTTCAATTTCCCATCATTTTTGTTTGATCGCATTCCTGTGAGAACTGAAATTGGGAGGAAGGAAAAGGAAGCGGAAGAACAGAAATGAAAGACCAGAACTTAACGGAAACAAACAGCGGTTATTTGTAGCCAGGGTTAGGAACTAGGAAATGATCAGGTGTGCTGTGGTTTATTTTTGTTATTTATTTTCTCAGAAAATAAAATATACTTTATTATTGTTTTTTTGCCAGGAATAAAATATACTTTATTAAGTGAGAGTAGAATATAAAATTAAATATAAATTAATATATTATATTTTATTATGTAGAAGGAGAATTCAATATTAAAAAAATAATAATTTAGTCTCACTTGATTTAACGACAAAAGATATATTACTCATTTGGGGAATCAACAAATTAAATTAGTAAGATAAAAAAAAATTATTTTACTTTATTTAGAGAAAAAAATATTATAAAATAAATATAATAATGTATGTAAATATGTAACAGCAATTGAATAAGAAAAAAAAATAATTTTATAAAATAATAAATTTTCTTTTAATCTTAAATCTAATATTATTTTCAATGAATTTTTTATTTTTTAAAAATGTTGCGTAGTTAAATAATTATTTAATGACTTGATCTCTCAGTTTATTCCACAATTGAGTATCTATAATATTTATTGCAGAAAATACTCTTTAATATTTACAATCGTAATAAATAATATTAACATCAATTTACTGAGTAAATGAACTAATAAGTACACCAATTTTTTATATACTACATGTCAGTTATCAAAATAATTAGTGTAACAATTATTAATTTAAATATTAATTATTATATAATAATAATTGTCAAAATAATAACTCTAAATTTATTATCATAATATTTTAAATATTTTAATAAAATAAAAATTATTTTAATAATTAAATGGATAATTTAATATATATATATATATATATATATATATATATATATATATATATAAAACTTAAAAAAAAATTGAGTGGGTCAATTGATTCTACTTCATATATCATAAATTCACCATTATTTGTTATATATAGCTTTGAATTCTTATTTTCTTAATTTTTATTAAAAAATAGTAATAATAATAGTAAAAATTTGAAAAATTCAGTAACATTTATAAAGCACATTAATTGAATAATAAGTGAACTAACGTGCTTCAATCTTCAATTTCATAATCTTTTTACAAAGTTAATCGTTCAACTCTAAATTTAATTCTTTTATTGAAGAAAATATATGTATTTATCAGTGATTTATTTTATATTTTAACAAACGTTATTATATAAAATAATTTTTTAATGAATATTATTATATAAGATACATATTACTTTCGTTCCATTTCAATGATATTTAAAAAAATAAAAATCCCACTTATTTATTTTTTTTAAAAAAATTAAGAAAGTACTATTTTTTATTTTATTTTTATTTATTATTATTTTTATACATTTATTTTTTCTTATTTTTTATATTTTAATTAAATATAAAAATATTTTAATTTATTAATTTTTTTCATAAAAATAAAATGTTAAAAACTTGAAGTGAGATGAAGGAAATATAAAAACTCTACGATAAAAAAGAAATAATTTCATTAAAAGAGAAAAATACAACACATATACACTCACATGTACCGTTGATCAATGTGATTTTTTATTTTTAACCGTTGACTGATGGGACCCACCGGTTCTGTCGTTTATCTATGTCGCACGTAGTTGTAGGGCTCGAAGCTCCGCTTGGTTTCGTGGTTGGCTCGTTACTGTTGAAATTAATTACAAAAACTAGCATCACAAATTAATGGGTATCTTTATTTGTATTTTTATTTTTTAAAATATTTTTAATATTTATGAAAAAATTAATGATATGTTAAAAATAAAAGAGAAATAAATATATTATTTTTTATGATTTATTGTATTACTATAAATAAAAGATAATAGCCAAATATCATTATAAATGTATTTTATCATTGACTCAATATGAATTTAAATTTTTAAGTTTTTAAATATTAAGATTATGATATTTTTGAAAATTTCAATTTAAAAATTATGAACCAACTATCAATGATCAACAGCTACATCATTTTTTTTTTCTTTAGCCCTTTCTTTATTTAATTTAATTGAAAATTCAGATTTATTTTTTTTTATATAAATTATCTGTTCAATTTTAAGTTCGGGTCTCCTTATTTTCTTACTAAAAATAAAAATGATTGTAATGTTTATTAACTTTATGCAATGCACCAAAACTTGGCAAGAGTAACCCAAATAGAACAAATGTCAAGTCTAATCCTATATGAAATTAGGCCTTAATTAGATTGAGATATAATTCAAATTGAGTAACATGAGCTAATTTGATGCCTAGTTGGAAAATGAGGGAGTGTGTTTTGGATGTTATGTGCTTGGTGTGTCTACCCATAGACTAGATTTTGTTTTGTAGTTTCTTTTTTCCAAAGGGGTAAAGCATCAAAATTGATGGGCTCTTATGAGGGAAAGGAAAAGGTTCACATGAAGAATCATGATGTAATGCTTCATTGTAGGTAGGTGCTAGAGGAGGATCTTGACCAAGAAAATTAAAACAATGCCTTTGTTTGGATTGCTTTCATCTTGAATTTATTATTTAATGCCTTTTATATTATTTTTTAATTATTTAAAAGTTAAATATTTATACTTATTATTTTTTAAAATATTATTAATTCAGTGATACTATAATTATCTTTAAAACTATAAAATTTTAAGTTTATGTCCCAATTAGAATTTATTTTATATATATAAAGACTATTCGGTGATATAGACTCTATAAGATTTAAATTTAAATTTAAATAATTAATGCAATAATGAGATTTGGAAAATAATAAAAGGTGTAGCAATTATAAACTCGATTTTATATGAAAATAAATTTACTAATTAAATATTTATATTTAGATTTGAATACTCATTATGCATAATTTAAATAATTTTATATAAAATTTAATATTTTATAAAAAATTAATATATAAGTATTTAATTTAATTACTAACCTCATTTTTATATAAAGTCGAGACATTCAGTAATAGCACATTTAATGGAAAATAAATGAAATGTGTGATGTTGCTATTTTTATTTTACAAGTGAAGAGACTTATTATTTAAAGGCCATTTAAATAAATCCTAATGCATATTTCAGTATATAAAAATTAGAAATTTGTGTTTATAAAAAATATATATTATATCTAAAAATTAATTTATAATATGGCTTTATTGTGGTTTAAAAATTATTGAAATGAAATATCATAAGGAAAAATAGTTAGTGATTACTAAGTTCATTATTTCTTCAATTATGATTTTTTTTTTTATTATAGAGTTGTTAGATATTTTATTTTGTTATTTGGACAATAGTACAATAATAAAAAGTATAATTTTTTTTATGAAAATATAAAAAATTTTAATAATTTTCAAATTGAGTCTATAAAAAGTTCATGAATAAACAATTTAAATGTTCTACTGGTTAAATTTTTTAAATTAAAATAATTACTATTATATTTTGTATAAAAAATTTATCTTAAATTTTCTTATAAAATATTGTACCTCAGATTTATATTCTTCCTCCATTTAAAAAAAAAATCTTCTATTTTCTAAAAAAAAATTATAAGTGATCAATTATTTCTTAAAAATTTATTTTATTAACATTTTGTTCACTTTGTAAACATTTTTTTATTACTCAAAACAATTCTAGATTAAAAATATTATAAATTTTATAAACATCCTCAACAAATCACCTTTGAAAAATTTTTTTCTGTCAATAATTTTGTTGGAAGAAACATTTTCAAAGTAGAAACTCTTTCAAAGAAAAAATTAAAAAAAAAAGAAGAGTATATTTCTAATGTTTTTCCAAAAAAAAATCCTAAAGGAAAAAAAATTATCTTGAATATAACAAAAAATATTTTATCCACCTTTTAAATGTCCATGCGTTTTTGTAAAAACTTTATTCTTAAAAAACTTTTTTTGAAAAAGCATTATAAAAATATTTTTTTGAAAATTCTTTTCTGGTGAAAACATTTTTTCTTTGAAATTAATTTTTTTGGAAAAAAAAATTGTTTAAAAAAATGTTATCTTAAAAGAAATTCACGAAAAAAATATTTTTATTAATGAAGGATGTTTATAAAATTTGAAATATTTTTGGATATTTAATTGATGAAAAAGTGGACAAAAAGATTAAAGGTCTGTTTGGTTTAACCGTTGAATACAGCTGATAGCTGATAGCTGATTATAACTGTTTTATGTTAACTGTTTGGTAAAATTATATTTAGTTGTTGCTGTTGATATGTGAAATGACTAATAAGGGTATATATCATATAATTTATTATATTATTTAAATAAATATAAAATTATAAATTTATTACATTACATTATTTATTTTATTATTAAATTAAATATATAATTATTAAATTAATAGATTATATTATTTAAATAAATATATAATTATTAATCTTTTATATTATATCATTTATTTTGTAACAACCCATATAAAAAAAAAAAAATTGCTGATGGGATTTTTGGCGTGTGGCAGTGGGTTTCCCACTGTCACAGCCAACTTTTCTTTTTAAAAAAAAAAAAAAAAAAATTCAAAATCAAAAACGGGAGGAGGAAGCCCCCCCCCCCCCCATTTTCTCTTCTCTCCCTTTCCTTCCCTCTCTTCTTCTTCTTCCTTTCTCCGGTGACCGGCCGGCGACGTCCCAAGCAGCTCCCCACCGGCCGGCGACCCTCCGGCGACCACCAGAAACGGCGGCAAGAGAGGGAGAGGAGAGAGAAAACGCGCGCACAGTGGGCAGCGGCTTTCCGGCGCGATTCCGGCTTCATCCGACGTCCGATCGAGGCGATTCCGGTGGCGTTGGAAAGCTTGTTCCGAGAGCTTTCTTTTGACACCAATTTTGAAGCAAATGGAGGTCGGATGAGTGAGATATGGAGGAGAGAAGTTTCGGGTTTTTCAAGCTTTTTCGTCAGATCTACGACGATCCGACCGTTGGATCGACGATCCGAGACCACATATGGACTGAGGAAGAGGAGAGGAACATGGTGGTATGATCAGATCCGGCAAATGTCGCCGGTGACCGGCGGCCGGCCACCGTGCGCGGTGGTGCCGGCGGTGGCCCGGTGAGCTATGGAGATGGTTCAACTTCCAGAGGCTTCCTCATAAATTTTTGGAATTTTTGAGACACAGATAAACTTCGAGTAAGACAATTTCTATTATTTCTCTGTCTGTGGAGCATAAATAAAGTGTTTCTTAAACAGGAAAAATTGGAGAAAAATTCTAAGAAAAATATATGATGAAAGTAAAATTATTTGGAGATATTCTATGGTGTTAGTTGAATTTTTGAGTGATTATAGAATATTTTTGAGAAATATGGATGGATTTTAATTAGATTTTTAGCATATGGGCATATAAGATTGTTTGAAATTTAGATAATTAAATTTTATATAATTGGTTAAAGCTTGAGGATGGAGGTTTAAATATGTGAATATTTAATCGGGTTGAATTAAGAATATATTAGCTGTTGGAAACTTATGGCATTGAGTAAAATTCTTGAATAAAATATTCATGGGTGACAAGAAAATTACAATTCATTTTGCAATAGTCTTATAATATTATTAAGGACCGCAGGGCAAAATTTTAGAATTTTTAGAGCTTGTTTGAGTAGATTTTTGAAAAATGTCAATTATATGGACTAAAACGTAATTTTTGATATTTTGAGTATTGTCGATTTGGAGGGCGGAGGGGCCATGTGATATTGATGAGATGTGGTTGGAAATTGAGAATTTAGAAGTGCTATTTGAGCCTTTTGCAGTTGGGTAGGTCCTAGGTATAGGGGAGACTGCCGGATTTTCGGCACGACTTAGGACGTATTTGGTCTTTTTCTTTGTTTGTATTGAGTCAAATTTATTAAATGATTGTAATAAAATTGTCAGGTGAGTCGATGACCTTCTTCCTCCGCCCAGCCACCACAGTGATTGTCGTCAAGTCTGTGAGTAGAATATTAATTTTAATTGTAATTTCGATATTATTATATGTTCAAGCATGCCCATGCATCACTTATATGCATATATTTATGTAGTTAAACTCTAGGCACGATTTATGTTGCATTCATAATTGTTGATGTGCCATGGATGTTGTTGTGGTAATTTGGAGCAGTGTGCGTGCGTTGGCGTGCTTGTGATGTGGTGTGGACTATGGATAGGACGGGGTAGTCACGGCTTGAGTAATTCGCTGGGACCCGATCCTTCGAGGGGTAGTCACGGCTTGAGTAATTACTGGGACCTCGATTTGGTTATTAAGTGGAAGTCCGAGCTTGAGTAATTCGCTGGCACCAGGTTGGATTTAAGAGAGCTGTATAGGGGATCAGCTCCCATATGTTATGATTGATACTACAGGGTGTGTGAGTGCTCCAAATTACCTTTTTGATGTTATGATGTGAAAATGATGTTGATGTTGCATTTCACTCTACAGGGTGCATTAGTTTTAGATAGTTATAGAGATTATGGTTAATATTGATTTTTTACTCTGTGAGTCGAACGCTCACTCCTGTTCACCACATTTTTCCAGGCTACAGGAGGAGACATTTTTCAGAATAACCTGTCCCTTTCCTCTCAGGTTATGAAAAGATTACTTAATTGTATTATTATTCTCTAAATTTGTAATTTAGGACTCCGCATGTGCTAGTAGTAGCATTAAGCCTATCAGAGACTGTATGAATTCAAGTTTTCATATTAATAAATGAAAAGAAAAAAAAAATTTATGAGTTTTAAATGGTTATAAATGAGGTAATAGGGTTGAACTGGGCTCTCGATTTTAGTTTCGAAAAGTTATGGTCTAATTTGGCCAAAAATGAAATTATTACAGTTTTATTTAAATTATATTATATGCATATTGGGTCTAAATTGTGGGCCTAGTTATGGATTTGAGGAATAGTTAGGCTTACTACGGCCTCGGGGCTTTAAGTCGCCTGTGTCCTAGTGGGTCGGCCCATAGGTTGGGTCGTGACAAATGTGGTATCAGAGCTTAGGCTCTAGATTCATGGGAAAGAATATACTTGGGAGTGTAAAAGGAGTCTTGTTAGGATGTTACATGCGGAGTATAGGATTCTGTTTTGTCTTTTTCTGTAATTCTTTACTTCTAGATTCTGCGTTATACCTCGGGAAATGTAAAAGTGCCTCAATTAGTGTCTTGATTTTCGTGGAGTACATAGAAATGTGAAAGAGAGTTAGTAGACATGTGAGGTCCCTCATGAGGATACGTACTCCAAGAAATGCTATGTTTTTGTCAGTATGGGTTTAAATGGTGTGCCCATTTCGTGCAAGGCACGAGTACATAAAGGTGAGTCTTGAAAGTACAGTTGCCCTAGATAAGGATGAGGATACCACTGCTGGCAGTCATCAGTGGATGACCCAGTCAGAATAAGTTTATGATAATAGAAGATTAAAGAGAGATAAGAAATTAGGAGACCTAGTCGGTCAGGACGTATCGTAGTAACTATACAATGTTCTCGATGTCCGCCTGTAGCTGCAGACATCTGATCGACATGAGATTATTGTGTAGAGCCGCGTACCTCCTGTAGTGCTTATGATGAGGATGTTTGCAGCAGTCTGCTTTGGTACAAGAATACTGCAATGCAGTTCTATATCTGCAGAGGAGTTGGAAACTCTTGATTAGGGGTCTAGAGTTAGAATATTGAAAGGTCACAGTTGGGTGATAACTAGAGTCAGTGACTCAGTTACCCCAGCATGAGCTAGAGTTACAGTAAAAGTTGCCATCAGACCAGAGGTTTCGGACTAGTTGCAAAGTAAAGGTGACACCTATAGAGTGAGACCGTCTAGTCTTCGGTATGGACTTTTGGATGGTTTTGCGAGCGATAGACGTTTTGCTTAGAACTTAGTGAGAATAGTATACCTTGTGTGTATTAGTAAGGAATAAAGTACAACCCTACTACCTAGGGAAGTTTGGAACTATGAATTGATGATTTACAAGCTATGATATGATAAGAGAGTCATTAATTTGACGTGGTTTTGGCAAGGTAGTAAATGTAGTACCTTTGTTGCAACAAGTTAGGGTATAGTCCTATCTTTTCAGAAGGGATCGAAAGTTATTATTAATAATAGTGACGAACAAAAATAGTGTCCCAGATGGGATGTAAAGTGTGGTAGAGAGTAGTTGGCTTGGGTATCCTGCAGAGGATACAAGTTCCATTATAGGAACCATATATAATCAGATCATGATGGATGTAAATCCTTTGAAGTGGATGACGGGTTTGGGTGCCCGGAACCTTAAGTTTTGGCTAATTGAGTAAACATGGATAATAATAATAATAATAATAATAACAAATAAATAAAATTACTGCAGAATCAGTTCTCGAGGTAGTAAGGGTATTATGTAAGCTAAAGGATAAGAATAGAAATCATACGATAAAGGTATGACTGCAATTTCCTGAGTTCCTTTCTAACTTCATATTGTTCAAAATAATAGTATAATCTAATTATAATAGTATTAAGAGTAATAAATTAGCAAAGATAAATCATAGAAGGCCAATGGATAAAGGAAGTGCAGAATGAAAGTTTGAAAAATTGATTGCCGATGCAATATAATCTAAGTGCTAGTGGAAGTACTAGCTAGAGTGGTCAAAGGACCAAATCTGAGTAACACAGATATGTGATAACGTGGTAGAGACTCTGGAAGATATAGTTAGCAGGTACAATTGTCATGTTAGGAAGAAGAATGGAACCAGGGATAGAATAGTCAAGTCTATTTTGGGTAAGACAAAGAAAATAAATGAAAGGACAATTCGAAGGGCGCATAATAAAAGGAACAAAGTTAAGATATAGGGTAGGCTAAGTGTTATTTTTGGCAAGGTGAATGACAAGGATGGAGAACCCAAAATGGGACCATATTAGCAAGAATAGTGATGGAGGTATGGAATACAATAATAATGAGTAAAAAGTAGAAGGTGTGCGATGATATTGCGGACTATCTAATTAGGCAGAGAAAGAGAAGTTAGTAAGCAGTAAGTTGAATAAAAGTCAATCTAAGAGATCAAATAGGTATGATGAGAGGAAAAGAATGATAGATAATGACACAGAGGCTTTAGGTTAGACTTTTGAGATAGTGAGAAGGTAGTTAGAGGTTCGTTATGAATGTCAGGCAAACATTTTTAGTGTGATCAACAGAATCACTTTGCAGTGAAGCAATAACGACAGAACAACAGTAGGGGTAGAATGAAAAGTGACAAGTATGGATGGTAATAAATCACTAGAAAGTTCAAGGATCAAATTAATGACCATATATAAGGGTGGAATTAGTGTTGGAAGAATCTATTAGTGAGAGAAATTTTTCAGAATTCAACAAAAGTTAAGGGCACAATATAAACGATGATAGATATGAATCAGAGGTCGAGTATAAGTAAAGTTAATAAATTATAAAATATTATGTCAGGAAGGACAATGGTACGGTAAAGGGTTCATGCAGATGATACACTTGGCCCTTGGAGGAGACTCTACCTGACTAGTTACATAAGATTGATAGAGGTTGGTCTAAGTACCTTAGTAATGACACAAGAGAGATTAAAAATTTAAAGTATAATGGGAGTGAGAAGATTTATAGGTATTAACCACTGAAGTCATAAGAAGAGTGAAGATCTCGAACAAGATGCCTAGATTAGGTGCTACAGGAAAGCTACTCATAGGATATCATGGAATAAGGAACATAAGTTATGTCATTGGGGAAAACAGAGATTATTAAAACAAAGGAATGATGACTGAAGTCACCAAGAGACATGTTGGGGCGTAATAAAAGTGAGGTAAGCACTAAAGTTGATTAAAGTTATGAGACATCAAGTCAAGAACGGTGAGGTATAGCGAATACTTAAAATGTCAGAAAATGGTCAATGAATAGTTACAAGAGTTTGAAGAATAAATGTTTTACCAATCCCTGCATAGCTGGAGGAGTAATGATTTCACTTGTTCCGATAATCTTCTTTTCCATATCTCTTGTTTCTTCGAAAATTCGAGGACGAATTTTTCTTAAGGGGGGAAGAATGTAACAACCCATATAAAAAAAAAAAAAAAAAAATTGCTGATGGGATTTTTGGCGTGTGGCAGTGGGTTTCCCACTGTCACAGCCAACTTTTCTTTTAAAAAAAAAAAAAAAAAAAAAATTCAAAATCAAAAACGGGCGGAGGAAGCCCCCCCCCCCCCCCCATTTTCTCTTCTCTTCCTTTCCTTCCCTCTCTTCTTCTTCTTCCTTTCTCCGGTGACCGGCCGGCGACGTCCCAAGCAGCTCCCCACCGGCCGGCGACCCTCCGGCGACCACCAGAAACGGCGGCAAGAGAGGGAGAGGAGAGAGAAAACGCGCGCATGATGGCGGCTTTCCGGCGATTCGGCTTCATCCGACGTCCGATCGAGGCGATTCCGGTGGCGTTGGAAAGCTTGTTCCGAGAGCTTTCTTTGACACCAATTTTGAAGCAAATGGAGGTCGGATGAGTGAGATATGGAGGAGAGAAGTTTCGGTTTTTCAAGCTTTTTCGGATCTACGACGATCCGACCGTTGGATCGACGATCCGAGACTACATATGGACTGAGGAAGAGGAGAGGAACATGGTGGTATGATCAGATCCGCAAATGTCGCCGGTGATCGTGGCCGCCACCGTCTTGCGGTGGTGCGTGATGGCCCGGTGAGCTATGGAGATGGTTCAACTTCCAGAGGCTTCCTCATAAATTTTTGGAATTTTTGAGACACAGATAAACTTCGAGTAAGACAATTTCTATTATTTCTCTGTCTGTTGAGCATAAATAAAGTGTTTCTTAAACAGGAAAAATTGGAGAAAAATATATGATGAAAGTAAAATTATTTGGAGATATTCTATGGTGTTAGTTGAATTTTTGAGTGATTATAGAATATTTTTGAGAAATATGGATGGATTTTAATTAGATTTTTAGCATATGGGCATATAAGATTGTTTGAAATTTAGATAATTAAATTTTATATAATTGGTTAAAGCTTGAGGATGGAGGTTTAAATATGTGAATATTTAATCGGGTTGAATTAAGAATATATTAGCTGTTGGAAACTTATGGCATTGAGTAAAATTCTTGAATAAAATATTCATGGGTGACAAGAAAATTACAATTCATTTTGCAATAGTCTTATAATATTATTAAGGACCGCAGGGCAAAATTTTAGAATTTTTAGAGCTTGTTTGAGTAGATTTTTGAAAAATGTCAATTATAGGGACTAAAACGTAATTTTTGATATTTTGAGTATTGTCTGATTTGGAGGGCCCAGGAGGGGCCATGTGATATTGATGAGATGTGGTTGTGGAAATTGAGAATTTAGAAGTGCTATTTGAGCCTTTTTGCAGGTTGGGTAGGTCCTAGGTATAGGGGAGACTCTGCCGGATTTTCGGCACGACTTAGGACGTATTTGGTCTTTTTCTTTGTTTGTATTGAGTCAAATTTATTAAATGATTGTAATAAAATTGTCAGGTGAGCCGGGACAGCCTTCTTCCTCCGCCCAGCCGCCACAGTGATTGTCGTCAAGTCTGTGAGTAGAATATTAATTTTAATTGTAATTTCGATATTATTATATGTTCAAGCATGCCCATGCATCACTTATATGCATATATTTATGTAGTTAAACTCTAGGCACGATTTATGTTGCATTCATAACTGTTGATGTGCCATGGATGTTGTTGTGGTAATTTGGAGCAGTGTGCGTGCGTTGGCGTGCGTGTGATGTGGTGTGGACTATGGATAGGACGGGGTAGTCACGGCTTGAGTAATTCGCTGGGACCCGATCCTTCGAGGGGTAGTCACGGCTTGAGTAATTCGCTGGGACCCTCGATTTGGTTATTAAGTGGAAGTCCGAGCTTGAGTAATTCGGCACTGTGTTGGATTTAAGAGAGTCAGATAGGGATCACTCCCATATGTTATGATTGATACTACAGGGTGTGTGAGTGCTCCAAATTACCTTTTTGATGTTATGATGTGAAAATGATGTTGATGTTGCATTTCACTCTACAGGGTGCATTAGTTTTAGATAGTTATAGAGATTATGGTTAAAATTGATATTTTACTCTCTGAGTCGAACACTCACTCCTGTTCACCACATTTTTCCAGGCTACAGGAGGAGACATTTTTCAGAATAACCTGTCCCTTTCCTCTCAGGTTATGAAAAGATTACTTAATTGTATTATTATTCTCTAAATTTGTAATTTAGGACTCCGCATGTGCTAGTAGTAGCATTAAGACTATCGAGATCAGATGAATTCAAGATTTCCTATTAATAAATGAAAAGAAAAAAAATTTTATGAGTTTTAAATTGTTATAAATGAGGTAATAGGGTTGAACTGGCTCTCGATTTTAGTTTTCGAAAAGTTATGGGCTAAGTTGGCCCAAAATGAAATTATAACAGTTTAATTTAAATTATCTTATATGCATATTGGGTCTAAATTGTGGGCTGGTTATGGATTTGAGGAATAGTTAGGCTTACTACGGCCTCGAGGCTTTAAGTCGCCTGTGTCCTAGTGCATCCTACCATAGGTTGGGTCGTGACATATTTTATTATTGAAATAAAAAATAATTATTTTTTAAGATAATTAAATAATTTTAAAAATATAGATAAAATAATAAAATAATTATTATTGTTAATAGAAAAATTTGTAACTAATTTTAAGTTTTTAGATATAAATAAATATTTTATATTTTATGTTATTAATAAAAAAATATTTTAATAAAGTTAAAATACGGTAATTAAAATATTAAAATTACAAATAAAAAAATAAAAAAATTAATAATATTAATTTTCAAGTTAAATAAAAAAGAATAATATGGTCAAAATAAAAAATAAAACTAAATCAGATATCAACTGATAAGAAACAGCTCTAAAAATAGTGCTAATACAAACTGCAGCTGATGGGTATCATATCAGTTGCTCATCAGCTATCAGCTCTATTTGTTTAAGTTTACCAAACACTATAATTTACTTATTTGAATGTCTATCAGCTATCAGCTGCACCCAACAGGTAAATCAAACATCCTCTAAAGCGTTAACAAAATTAAACATTACACCAATTAATTTAATTTGAAACTATAAGAATTGAATTATTTATTTTTTTAATTTAAAAATTAAATAATAATTTATCTAATCAAATCAAAATTATGCAAGTTAAGGCTAAGATAGCCCATGTTGAACATTTAAGGTTTTCAGCCCATTAGATGTGGGGTAGTCTTAAAAAAGGAAGAGTTTGATTCATGTGGAGGTATTAACTTCAATAAAATAAAATAAAAGGTAAAAAATCTCAACATAATATTTTATGAGAGATTACTTACAAAAATAAGCCACTTAACTTCTTAAAAAAATCGTCACATGTCATAATAAAAAAAATTAAATTAATATAATTTAAAAATAATAAAAATAATCTATTAATCAATTTATTTTAAGATTAAAAAATTAAAAATTAAATAGTATATATATCTTTATATCATTCGTTAAATACATAATTCTATTAAATATTATATTCTTATAAAAAAAATACTTACAAATAAATAATTAATAATTATTTAAAAAATAAAGATTTAATTTGATTTTGATAGACATATATTAAAGTTGAACTTTACAAAATAGATTGGCAAGTAACATATTAAAATACTTGACATAATTTAAAAAATAATAAAAATAACCTATTAATCAACTTCTCAACTTATTTCAATATATATATATATATATATATATATATATATATATATTGTTATATATATATATATATATATATATATTGTTATAACAAGCATGCAAATTTAAAGTACACACATAAATCGCACAATCACACAGTATTGAAGAGAGAAGAAGAATAATACAGGATTTAACGTGGTTCAACTGTAAGGTCTACATCCACAAGCAAGACAAGAGAAAAAATTCCACTATGATGAAAAGAGCAAGATACAATCAATCAGAACTCTCAAATCCTAACTCCAGTATATTTTTCGAATATCTCATAACTCTACCACAAAGGGTAGAATATTACAATATTTATACTGGTTTATACAGTGGGGGCGTTCCCCTGCCCCCCCAAGGAGATCAGTGGTGGGCTTCGGGCTCAAGCCTTTCGACTCATGCCCTCCACTACCACCACAGATCTCACTTTTTATCCTAATCGGGTTGCAACGCGAAATTTTTAGGTCGGGTCACAATTCGGTCCCTATGAAAAACATATCCAAAAATTCAAGCCATAAAAAATAACAATTCTTCCCCTTGGCTTGAATTATCTCAATTATCAACAAAATAACCGCAAAACACTTTGTCTTGCCATATGCCATCGCAAGGGCACTACTAAGCACTACAAATACCAATCAAGTCTAGGCAATGCCTAAACTTATTGACTGGGACTCCCTTGGTCATCATATCTGCTGGATTATTATGTGTATAGACTTTCTGCATAACTACAGTCCCCTAAGATACAATGTCCTGAATGAAGTGATATCTGACATCAATGTGCTTAGTTCACTCAAAGTACATCTAATTCTTTGTGAGATGTATTGCACTCTGACTGTCACAAAACACTGTTGCCTTGTTCTGTATCAACCCAAGATCACCCACCAAACCTTGTAACCATAAGGCTTCCTTTACTGCCTCTACTGAGGCCATATATTCAGCCTCTATGGTAGACAAAGCAACTGTTGCTTGCAATGTTGCCTTCCAACTGATAGCACTTTCAGAAAGAGTAAACAAATAACCTGTCAAAGATCTCCTCTTGTCTAAGTCCCTTGGCAAATCTGAATCCACATAGCTAACAATTGAATCACTCATCTTGGCCCTGTTAAATATCAGACTAACATCTGTAGTACCCTTCAAATACCTCAAAATCCATTTTCACTGCCTGCTAACGCTCTTTCCCAGGACACGCCATGTATCTACTCACAATACTAACTGCAATGTAAAATGTCAGGTCAGGTGCATACTATATCATACATGATGCTACCAACAGCACTCGAATAGGGAACACTAGACATGTGCTCCATCTCCTCATCTATTTTTAGTGACATGTCTGCAAATAACTTGAAATGGGTAGCAAATGGAATAGTCACAGGCTTAGCATTATTCATGTAGAAACGATTAAGCACTTTCTCAACATAGGCCTATTGAGACAAGAAAATCTTCCCAACACTTCTATCCCTGGTAATTTCCATTCCCAATATCTTCTTTACAGTACCTAAATCCTTCATCTCAAACTCATCACTCAATTGCTTTTTCAGAATGTTAATTTGTGACATGCTTTTAGCAGCAATAAGCATGTCATCCACATACAACGGTAAATAAACAAAGGAATCATCTGAAAGCTTCTTATGATACACACAACTGTCATATGAACTATGATTAAAACCATTACGAACCATGAATGTATCAAATCTTTTGTACCACTGCCTAGGAGACTGTTTCAGACCATATAAAGATTTCTTAAGCAAGTAAACATAGTTTTTCATACCTGGAATGACAAATCCCTCAAGCTAAATCATATAAATTTGCTCCTCCAACTCACCATGCAAAAATGTTGTCTTCACATCTAGTTGCTCAAGCTCTAGATCATGAAGAGCAACCATAGCAAGTAAGACTCTGATAGAACTGTGCTTCACAACTGGAGAAAACACTTCATTAAAGTCAATCCCCTCCCTCTGAATAAAGCTTTTTGCTACCAACAGTGCCTTATATCGAAGTGCTTCAACCCCTGGAATGCCATCCTTTTTCTTAAACACCCATTTGAAGCCTACCACTTTTTGTTCCTTAGGCAATGTTACAAGCTCCCAAGTCTGATTCCTGTGAAGAGATTCAATTTCTTCACTCATAGCACTAACCCACTAATCGCAGATCAACAAAAATAGCTTCTCTATAATTGCTAAGTTCATGCATATCAACTGGTTCAGCAACTGACAAGGGAAACGCAACTAGATTTGCATATGCATATCTCTGCAGTGGTCTAATCTGTCTTCTCTCTCTACCAGTTGCAATGCTCTATGGTTCCTATAGTCGTTGCTCGTGTGCATCCTCTTGTTGATCAGATCTTGCACCTCATTCTCTCAATCATCGACTAAATCCAAGTATCAATATCAAGCTCCACCGCTTCTCGACACCGTGATCCGATTCTCGCTATTGACTTTTCCTTTGACTATCCAATGAAGCGACTCATTAAATGTCACATCCCCGTTGATAATGAATCTCGGAGACTTTGGATCATTGCACCATAACTTGTAGCCTTTCACTCCTGATGCATACCCTAGAAATATGCATTTTCTTGCCCTCGGCTCAAGCTTACCATCTTTCACATGAGCATAAGCAGGGCAACCAAATACTCTAAGCTGAGAGTAATCAGAAGGTGAACCGAACTAGATCTCAAAAGGAGTTTTGCACTCAATAGCTGTAGATGGAGATCTATTAACCAAGAAACAGGCTGTATTAATTGCTTCAGCCCAGAAATACTTTCCCAATCCTAAATGTGAGAGTATGCTTTGTGCTTTGTCACAAAGCATTCTGTTCATGGGTTCTGCAATACCATTCTGTTGTGGTGTCCTTGTACAAGTGCAATGTCTCACTATACCTTCATTACTGCAGAATATATTGAACTCACGATTGCAAAATTCCTATCCGTTATCAGTTCTAAGGCGCTTGACCTTATTTTCTGTCTGCTTCTCAATCATCATCTTCCACTTTACAAAGGTTGAAAATGCCTCATCTTTTATTTTCACAAAAGATACCCACACCATCCTAGAGTAATCATCAATCAAAGCCATGAAGTACCTGGCACCGCTCTTAGAAGGGATTCTGTTAGGACCCCATAGATCTGAGTGGATACAATTCACCGTTCCTTTAGTCTTGTGCACTGCCCTTTCATCAAACTTCACCCTGGTTTGTTTGCCAAACACACAGTGTTCATAAAAGTCCATAGATTTTGTTTTCTGCCCGTCCAACAAATCTCGCTTGCTTAACATAGATAATCCTTTTTCACTCATATGACCAAAATGCATATGCTACAATTGAGTCTGATTCTGATTATTGCTTTCGAATGCTATTGCAGCTTCTCCTGAAACTGTACTGCCTTGAAAAAAATATAATCCTAAAACCAAACTGCTCTTCATGAGTACTATAGAGCCCTTGCACACTTTGAGAACTCCATTCTCTATGTGGTATCTGAATCCATGAAAGTCAAGTGTCCCAAGAGAAATCAGGTTCCTCTTTAATCCTGGAACATGCCAACACTCTATAGTTTTGAAAACACCATCAAACATCCTCAATCTGATATTACCAATTCCTTCAACAGATAATGCACGATCATTGCCCAAAAACACCTTGCCACTCATCTATTTGTAAGTGACAAACCAGTTTCTGTGTGGACACATGTTATAAGTAGCACTAGTATCAAGAGTCCAAAAATTTTTGTCCATGATCTAAACTCACGGATAAAATTTCTCCAGCACTGTCATCACCATCAGAATAAATAAAACTATCAACCACATTCGTAGAGCTTTCTGATTGCTTTCCCTTTTAATTTTTCAACTTGGGACAGTCTCTCCTGTAGTGACCTTGCTCCCCGCACTCAAAACAATTGGCCTTTTTCATTCTTGACTTAGATCTGGCCTTAGATTTCTTCCTGCTGAAAGAACCCTCCCTTGAATGTGTTTTTCCCCTGCTCACCAAACCTTCACCCTCAAATCTTTCTCTATTATTTGGAAATTTCTTTTTCAACTCCTTCGATTTTAGAGAATTAATAACATCGTCTAGTGAAATACTGTCTTTTCCATACAACAAAGTATCAACAAAAGTTTTATAGGAGGGTGGTGAAGAACATAACACAATAAGGGCCTAATCCTCACAATCAATCTCAATATCAATATTCTTTAGGTTCATAATGATTGAATTGAATTCATCCAGATATTCTTTAATGGGCGTACCTTCGCTCATTCTTAGATTATAAAGCCTTTTCTTTAGATACAGGCGGTTGGTCAGCGATTTGGCAGGGTATAACTCTTCTAATTTCTTTCATGCCGCAGATGCTGAGCTTTCACCAGCAATCTCACATAGGACATTATCAGCTACGATCATGAAAATCACACTCAAGGCTCTCTCATTTAGATGAGCCTTTTATACCTTCTAGAAAGTTGTCCTCGATTGCCTTCCATAGACCTTATAGGATAAAGAAAGATTTAATTTTAATATTCCACAGACTAAAACTCGATCCACCATCAAACTTCTTTATCTCATACTTCGTTAAAGACGACACCATCTGTAAATCCTAGGTTTTGTGCGCAAAGCTCTGATACCAGTTTGTTATAACAAAGCACGCAAATCTAAGGCACACACACGAATCACACAATTAGACAGTATTGAAAAGAGAAGAAGAATAATACAGGATTTAACGTGGTTCAATCGTAAGGTTTACGTCCACGGGTAAGACAAGAAAAAAAGTTCAACTATAATGAAAAGAGCAAGATACAATCAATTAGAACTCTCAAATCCTAACCCAGTGTGTTTCACGAATATTTCATAACTCTACTGCAAAAGGTAGAATATTACAATATTTATACTGGTTCATACCGCAGGAATGTTGTACTCTGTGTTATCTACCACCACAGATCTCATTTTTTATTCCAATCGGGTGACAATGTAAAACTTTATTCGAGCCCATAAAAACATATCCAAAAATTCAAGCCACAAAAAATAACATATATACATATATAAAATTAAAATAAATAATTTTTAAAATAATAATAATAAATAAATAAAATTCTAATAGAATTTAGACATTCTAAATAACTAAATAAAAAATGAGAATTATATTTTGAAATATATATATATATATATATATATATATATATATAATAAATACAAAGTTATATTAGTTGTTATTAAAAATGGAAATATTATTTTGTTACGTTTTTAAGAAGAAATATTAAAAAAATAAATAATAATTATTTAAAAAATAAAATTTAATTTAATTTTAATAATCATTTAAAAAAACTTAATTTAATATAATTTTAAAATATAATAAAAATAATTTATTAATCAATTTATCAAGTTATTTTAAAATTTAAATATTAAATGATTACAGCTTTTATCAAGTGTGAAGTGTTATTAGTTGCTATTAAAATTATAAAATATTATTTTATTACACTCTTATAAAAAATAATAACCATTCAAAGAATAAGATTTTAATTTAATTTTGATAGTCATATAATTATTCAAAATATTAATACAAATTTAAGTTAAATTTAACATAATTAATTAAAATTTTAAAATTACTAAATCTAATATGATTTTAAAATATAAAAAATAAAAGATAAATATTATATTATATTATTAAAATAAAATAAAAATAATTTATGAATGCGCAGACAAAACGACTAGTATATGTATATAATAAAACAAAGGACAAAACTTCTTTGTTTAGTATTTTTTTTTTTTATAGATTTTTTGAGTTTTTCTTCTATTTTTTCTACGTTTTGATTGGATCAAATAATATTATTTTTAAATTTAAAATTAATATTAATATTTATTTATAATTAATTATTACCTTAAAATCTAATCATATTAATTATATCAATAAATATTAAAAGTTCATTGTATCTTATATTATTTTTTGAAGTTGTAATTTTTAATATTTAAAATTTTAGTCAATATAAATATTATTCGAAGAAAATATTTAATATCAAATGTATTATTAATGTGGAACAACTTATTCGAATATATATATATATATATATATATATATATATATATATATATATATATATATATATATATATATATATATATATATATATATGCATTTGCCAAAATTAAAATTAAAATTAAAAAAAATAAAATTAAAGAAATAAGACATTTAATTTTCTTTTATGTGAAACTTTCAGTGTGAAATTGTAAGTAACCCTTCCCCTAAATATTAGTATTAACAATAGTTTTTTCTAATGGGTATCAAATATGCACATTTAATACACCCTATTAGCATAGGAAATTATAATTTTAATAACAAATACACTCACTAATAGGAAAAAAAAATATATTTATTATTAAAATTATAATTCTCATATTATTAAGTGTATTAAAGAAATCTTGATGATGCAACGAGTCTCAATCCTAACTGGATTATAAAAATAAAAATAAAAATTAAAAAAAAAAAAAACCTCTGGCCATATAGAGACTGATATCTCTTTGCAAAAATCATGGCAAAGATGGAGCGTCAGATCATCAAGCATGGTAAGGTATTGCTGCTTGCACAACTGTGGATCTAGAAAATGGATGAGAATTGGGAAGATAACTTGCATAACTTGGTGGTAATGGTAGCCATTAACTTGCCCTTTATTTCTTCTCCTGCTTAGGAACTCATCCATTTCATCCACACATGTATAATCAAATTCAACTCGGGAACAATTACTCTTTTGTATATATAACAAGATAGTTGGAGATTTCATCTTAATTCATTAAAAATAATTTTACTTCACTATTATTAATATGTTATATTAATAAAAAAAAATTAAAAAGTCAAATTAATCAATAGTAATAATAAAACTAATAAATTTTATTTAATATATATGTATTATTATTAATTATGAAAATATAACTAAAAAGTAAGATAAAATACATTAAAGTTTTAAGTATGCCACGTACCACAAGTCTAAACATGCCACTTGGCACACTCTAATAGCTGAAGGATGGACATGATGTAATCTCCTGTTAACCAATAATTTTTATAGTTCGTTCTTATATTTATTTTGGTCTTTAACTTTAATTTGTTATTAAAAAAATTTATGAGCTTTAATTTTATTTCACAAAATTTCTCCTAACTTATTATAATAAATTTCTAAGTTAAAAAAATAATAAAATCACTATTATATCCTTTTTCTCTTACACTTAAAAAAATATTAACCGTTTCAATTAAGATAGACCTATCACAAAAATATCGATGACATCACAATGATCTGCTTTCTAGAAAGGAAGAGGATTTACCATTCACCAAAAAGTACTAAAACTGCATTTATAAATATTACACTATAGTTTAAAGAGATTTTTTTTTTAATATGAAAACATGATATTACAGGTTAGAAGGATTTTTTATGAAACAAAATTAAAGTTTAGGATTCTTTTAATAACAAATTAAAACTAAGGAATAAAAGTGAAATACAAGGTAAAATTCAAGCACAGGCTATAAAAATTACTCCCTATTAACCTATATTACAGACTGCAACTTATGTTGTATAACATATATATAGAAATACATTTCTCACACTCGTAGTAAAATATGCTTTACACTAATATTGACCACTTAATTATCACATTCACTCTTCTATACATTCATTTTTGCTGTTTTCTTTATGGTTTTGGCATTGCAAGAACTTTCGTATATTCAGGTTTTTTTTATAGCTCAGTGAGGATTAACTATGTGTATCAATTGTAAAGATATGAATTTTTTTCCCTTCAATCTCTCTCTCTCTCTCTCTGTATGTGCTAAGAATTAATCCTTCTTCTACATTTTTGTTCTTAACTAAGTGTGTTATATTTAAAAGAAAAAGAATAACAACACACTACTGATAGCGCATCACACACAGCAGAACATGGAGTTTAATTATGTTACAGCAAGAAGATGATAACAAAAAAAAAAACCATTTAAGAAATAAAGAGTGCTAAAGAGTTATTTACTTTCAAATTCTGATATTGCAAATACTTGCTTGCACTGCCTTCTTAGTAGCCATTAACTCTGTTATGATCTTACTTGTGACCTATGAATCAAAAAATTATTAGTCCATTATAAATTCAGACGCAAAGAGTCTTACTTATTTAGAGAAATTCTTATTTAGATCTTGATTCAAATGGGATTAGGTTTACTGTACATATTGTATCTTGAATTCATGATGGATCTGATCGAGCAAGAAAAACCTTTATTTTAAATGCGCACCTAGAAAATGGATGAGAATTGGGAAGATAGAAGACCAACCTTGTTACTTACGTTTTGTAAGATCACTAACGCCTTGAAACTTGAATCTAAGCAACAATGAGCAGCTCAACAACGTTCTTTTCCATCCCTTGTTTAGAAAGAATTCAATTTTCTTTAACTTACAAAATAATATAACCGTGTGAAAATTGAATTAATTTTTTTTTTCTTATAAACGAATTATTATTATTTTCCAAATAAAGCCTATATATGAATCCATTAATTGAAATCAAGTGAGAATTAGTGATAGTTTGATTACCTGCTAATCCTGTAAGACATGTAATTTACTTGCTCTGATATCAATCTTGGCCATTGTTCAGTATTACCACTGAGAAGCTCGAAATCTCCTCACACTCTCAATTATTTTATTTATCTGTTTAGCTGACATTTAGCTAAAGGCAAGTTTTTTTTTTTTTTTTTAATCTAATTTATAATTAAATTTTAATTTGAAAAAATAAATTAAAAGTATTTATAAAATTTATTTTGTCTGCACTTAATTTTGTTCATTTATTTTGTTGATTCAATTATTGTGATCTAATAAAAGATGAAATTGTTGATAATGATAAAATTTAAGAAAAATAGACAGAAACATAAGTTTATGACAAAACTAAAATTTAAGACATTTTAATATATTTTGAATTCAAAATATACGAACCAAAGAATTTATATTAGAAAAAATAATAATTTACCCTTTACTTAACTATTGAAACTGCAGTTTCATTGGAACAAAATAACATCAATTATGAATCATGCAGTGATTTGTCCTAATCTCACATTCCTCATATGTACATAAATGTCATAAAATCTCTACTTGCAACTGTCAGTGTTTCCTAACTCAAAATGTTAGCGTCTTGTGCTTCGAGCCAAAGCACCACCATTGGCAAACGAGTTAAATTGAACACAGAGATTTGCTTCACTGTATGTTCTTCACTTTGTCTTGAGTTAAAGCCATTGCTTTGTTGTCGGGAGGGTATGTCCTGGTATTCCTTCTAGAGTCATCTTGTACTAAGACAAGATTTTCTTTAGCATGGACAGTGGATGGACTATTCCACGCACATAAGGTAATACAGAGTGAATCATTCAGTTATTATACTTACCAGAGTCAATTGGTTTTCCTCCAAGAGAAGATCAACGTGACCTGTTAGACCCTGATGCCTGAAATCCTGTAAGTGATTGCCTCCTCATTGCCCTTGCATTTGATGTAAGTGATGATTTCGGATAAATTTTAAGTTATAACATTACAGTCCCTCAACTTAAAAATGTAACATAAAATCCCATTAATTTTTAAATTTTGCACAGTAAAATCCCTCTAACCTTCAATTATCAGTTTTTCAGTTAGACGTTGGCCTGAACAGTTTCAGCATGGAGCTTAGTCAGTATTTCTCTTTTCTCTCTTAAGCTTTATATAAATTAAATCTTTCTTCTCTCTTTAGATAGAACAATTTTTCATGTGTAAAGAAAATAATTTTACATTTTGCATAAGAGAGGAGAAAAAAATGTTGACTAAACGCTATGCAGGAGCTATTCATATTAGTTTCTAACTGAAAAATAAATAATTGAAAGTCAGAGGAATTTTACTACGCAAAATTTAAAAGTTTAGGGAGTTTTATGTTACATTTTAAAGTTAAAGAACTATAGTGTTATAACTATATAAATTCAGGAACAGTTGTTGAAATTTATCTTGATGACTTCACTTCACTGTTGCTGTTGCTTGTGGCATTGATGGGTGACAGTACTTCCTTTGAATGCTGTTGATTCCTGTAATTTGATGTATTAAAAAATTTCACTCACATTTATGTCAAACAATGGAAAATATTTACAAAAATGCTAGTGAGCTTTCATTAGGAAATTTTTCCTTCCTATCTCTAGCATTAGCATACCCCTAGTTATGATTAATTTAGTAGAATACTAGCAAGCTTAACAAACTCAACTTAATTAAGCTTTTATCCTAAAGATTTGGGGTCGGCTATATGGATTCACTTTCTCCACTCTAAACGATTTTGGGTTAAATTCTCAGAAATGTGTAGTGCTTCTAAGTGTTGTACTACTCTCCTCCAAGTCAATTTAGGTCTACCCCTTTTTTTTCTTTCTATCCTCTAACCTAATGTGCTCTACTTGTCTAACTGGAGCTTCCGTATGTCTACGCTTCACATGACCAAACCATCTCAATCTCCCTTCTCTCAACTTATCTTCAATTGGCACCACTCCTACCTTTTCTCTAATACTCTCATTACGGACTTTATCTAGTCTAGTATAACCACTCATCCACCTTAACATTCTCATCTCTGCAACTCTTATCTTAGACGCATACAACTCTTTCAGTGCCCAACACTCACTACCATATAACATAGCCGGTCGTATGGCTGTACGGTAAAATTTTCCTTTCAACTTATTGGGAATTTTACGATCACATAAAACTCCCTTGGCATGTCTCCACTTCAACCATCCGGCTTTAATCCTATGACTAACATTTTCCTCACATTCCCCATCTACTTGGAGGACTGAGCCTAGATATTTAAAGTGATTACTTTGGGACAATACCACTCCATTCAAATTAACTCCTTCCCTATCACCAGTTTGGCTTTTACTGAGCTTGCAATGCATGTATTCTGTCTTCGTTCTACTTAACTTAAAACCCTTTGATTCTAAAGTACTTCTCCAAAGCTCTAGCTTTCTATTGACTCTTTCTCGTGTCTCATCTATCAGAACAATATTATCCGCAACCAACATGCACCAAGGAATACTCTCTTGTATATGTTTCGTCAATTCAACTAAAACTAATGTAAAAAGGTAAGGGCTTATGGCTGATCCTTGGTGTAATCCAATTGAGATTGGAAAATCTCTTGTGTCCCCTCCCACTGTGCGCACAATAATAGTTGCTCCTTCATACATATCTTTCAACACTTGTATGTACCTAATAGAGGTATCATGACGTAGTCGATGCTCCACAACTCTCTCTCACAACTTCATAATATGGCTCATGAGTTTAATTCCCCTATAGTTTGAACAACTCTATATGTCCCCTTTATTTTTAAAAGTAGGTACTAAAATACTCCTCCTCCATTCATCAGGCATTTTCTTTGAGTTTAGAATCTTATTAAATAATTTAGTTAACCATGCCACTCCCATATCTCCCAAACACTTGTATGTACCTAATAGAGGTATAATGACGTAATCGATGCTCCACAACTCTCTCCCACAACTTCATAGTATGGCTCATGAGTTTAATTCCCCTATAGTTTGAACAACTCTGTATGTCCCCTTTATTTTTAAAAGTAGGTACTAAAATACTCCTCCTCCATTCATCAGGCATTTTCTTTGAGTTTAGAATCTTATTAAATAATTTAGTTAACCATGCCACTCCCATATCTCCCAAATATTTCCACACTTCAATTGGTATTTCATCAGGTCTACAGGCTTTACCCACTTTCATTCTCTTAAGTGTTTCCTTTACTTCTAAAGATCTAATCCTTCTAGTATAATTCACATTCTTTTCTATTGTTCTATAGTCTATATTCACTCTATTACCATTTTGACTATTATTAAAGAGATCATTAAAATAATTTCTCCATCTTTCTTTAATGTCCTCATCTTTCACCAACACTTTTCCTTCTTTATCCTTAATGTACCTAACTTGATTCAGATCTTGACATTTCCTTTCTCTCCTCCTTGCTAATCTATAAGTATCTTTGTCCCCTTCTTTAGTTTCAAGTTTATCATATAACTTTTCAAAAGCCTGTGCTCTTATTTGACTAACTGCCTTTTTTGCTTTTTTCTTTGCTATCTTATACTGTTCATATGCCTCATTATTATCACATTTAGGTAATTTCTTATACCATTCTCTTTGTCTCTTCACTGCCTTTTGTACTTCCTCATTCTACCACCATCTTTAGTTTCAAGTTTCAGATCTTGATTCAGATCTTGACATTTCCTTTCTCTCCTCCTTGCTAATCTATAAGTATCTTTCTCCCCTTCTTTAGTTTCAAGTTTCTCATATAACTTTTCAAAAGCCTGTGCTCTTATTTGACTAACTGCCTTTTTTGCTTTTTTCTTTGCTATCTTATACTGTTCATATGCCTCATTATTATCACATTTAGGTAATTTCTTATATCATTCTCTTTTTCTCTTCACTGCCTTTTGTACTTCCTCATTCCACCACCATCTCTCTTTTGAGGGTGGTCCATGTTCTTTAGACTCTCCAAGTACTTTTCTAACTACTTCTCTAATCTTTGATGCCATCTGTATCCACATATCATTGGCCTCCATATCCAGCTTCCATGCTTCGGACTCGAGAAGCTCATTTTTGAACTTCACTTGCTTTACTCCTTTGAACTCCATCACTTTGTTCGAGCTACACTATTTCTTCTGACCTTACTTAAATTGTTCCTAAACTTGACATCCAAGACCACCAACCGATGTTGACTTGTTAAAGCCTCTCCTGGAATGACCTTGCAATCCTTGCATAGAGCTTTATTTGTCTTCCTGATTAAAAAAAAGTCGATTTGGCTTCTATGTTGCCCACTTTTGAAAGTCACTAAATGTGACTCTCTTTTTATAAAATAATTATTTGCTAGTATTAGGTCGTATGCCATAGCAAAATCTAGGATGCTTTTTCCCTCCTCATTTTGACTGTCAAAACCAAAACCTCCATGAACATTCTTATAACCTTGTCTATCACTTCCTACATGTCCATTCAAATCTCCACCAATGAAAACATTTTCTTCATTCGGTATGCTTTGCATTAAATCATCTGTATCTTTTCAAAACTTTTATTTACTCTCACTGTCTAGTCTTATTTGTGGGGCATAAACACTAACTATATTTATTGTTTCTCCTTCTAGTACTAGCTTTACTAGTATAATTCTATCTCCTACTCTTTTCACAGCTATTACTGCATTTTTCAATGTCCTGTCTATGATTATGCCCACTCCGTTCTTGTTTCTCTCATTTCTGGTAAACCATAGTTTGTACCCTGAATTACCCACTTCCTTACTCTTCTCTCCTACCCATTTAGTCTCCTGAATGCAAGCAATATTCACCCTTCTCCTTTCCAAGGTATCCACAAGCTCTATTAATTTTCCTGTAAGTGATCCAACATTCTAAGTATCAACCATGATCCTCCTCCTATCCTGCTCCTTCCTAATTGGTCTCCTTTTATGATATCTTCTATTGTTTTCTATGTCTATCTTGAGTTCTGTTCCACTAACTGTTCTACTATCTATCCTATGGACTAACTTCTTTACCCACACCCGTCCATGATGTGGGAACCCTTGCTCACTTAACACCACACCCGGGCGCCGGCATGGCGCGTCGCTTTTGGTGAACGCCCTACACCTTTGCATATTTCTCACTACACCCAGGCTCCGATGTAGCACGTCTTGAGTAGAGGATGCCCCAACGTTTATATTATTTGAATCCATATCATAAGGTGTGACGAAATTTTTACGCTGGTTATTACCTATCGCAACTCTCCTCCTTTATCCGGGCTTGGGACCAGCTAAGCGCAAGCTACTTAGGCAGAGTTACTAGCAAGCTTAACAAAAAAAAAAAAATGTAATGAACCAAAACAAATACGAGTCCACGCATACCTCTTTTCAGAGCCATTAATCAGTTTTCCAATGGTTTGCAAGGATTTCTTTATTTGAGATCCTTTTCCATTGGCACTACTAATCAAATTATTTTTCTAAAAATCTGCAGTAAGAGAAAGTTCATTTTCCATCATGATCTGAATGTTGTTTCTTGCTTGTGGTTCAGGTGCAGTTGGTAGCTGAACAAGTGGAATTTGTGTCCTACAGTGTGTTTTGACTGAGCGCTTCCGATAGGAAGAACTAGGACTTCTAGTAGTAGGAAGATTATACACTTGCATCGTGGAACTGGCAAAAGAAGAATGTCCATTCATCTTTGACTTTGCTTCTGGATCTTGAGACTGGCCATATTTCAGCAGTGTCACTGCCTCAAAACATGAGGGCATGCTTATGTCATCTGGTGCTACTTTTTCCTGGAAATTATCCTTCTTACTGTATCTTGGACCTTCCAAACTTAATCTTCTGGAACGATTTGGTAAAGAAGGTGTTTTTGATCCCTTTCTGTCTCCAAGATTTACAGTTTGAGACTTCATGTTGCTGCCATTCTCAATGCTCAGTCTCCACATGCGTGGAGGAGTTTGTTCTGACACAGCTTTTGGTTTCTCCGGCAGAGATCTTGGTTGCTTGCTTGCCAGTGCCTTCCTAAGGTTCTCAACCTACATACCAAGCAGTAAAATTTGTTAATTGATATGACATAGTGACCTTAGTGGCAGTTTCAACCATTTGATTAAATGCTAAAAAAGCAAAGAAAAGCTGTCATTATCAAATTGTCACTCACATAAAGCAATTTCTTTGTAAGTCACATATCAAATAGAAATTTCAAATGTATGAAGTCATATCAGATACAAATTTTCAAACGCATTTTGCTTCAGTAACCAACGACTTCTGTAACAAGGAGACCAACACCATGTTTATTCCAACGTACAAAAATGAACCATTTGGTGCCAAAACAATTTAAGTCACTTTTGCCATTATGGTTTGCCTGGAGCAGACTTCAAACATATAATCAACATATTTACCTGTTCCTTGAGTTGCATAATCTCACTGCTCTCTTTGTTTACACGAGCAGCACCAAGTTCAACTGTAGATACCCTCTGAGCAAACTGCAATGTACTGATTGTTTGCCCAAAAGAGTCTCCTTCTGGACTCACACGAGCAAACATCAATGTTTTAGCATGTCCACCTAGAGAAAATTTCGAAAAAGAAAATCGTCTGTGTAAATCGGATAATCAAAATACTAGGTTGGTGAAGATGATAGATAGAAGCTGGAGTTTTTGGAGGAAATGATGCTTATTACATAGTAAAGGGGAAAATGGGGAAAATATCATTTGGCTACCTAGAGTCTTGCAGGAGAAGTGTGAGTTTGCTGTTTCTGTAAGGGACGTGAGAATTCCTCTGAGCCAAGGCTGTGATAACATCTCCCAGACAGGAAAGAGACTTATTAATATATTGTGCTTCTTTGAGCTTATCTCCAGTAACTTCTGATTTATCTACTCTTTCACTTCCTGCAAGACCTACCAAATGCAGGCAACTACGAGGGGTGCTTCCAGATATATCTTTACCATGCACATGAACAGTCAGGACACTGCAGATTCGAGTTGAACAGCCCAAATTATTATGCGAAAAATATATTCAGATGTCTTGATTCTTTTCTCTTAAGTCTGAACATTGATGTGTTCTTTACTATTCACGTATTTCTTCATTTATTACCAATAACTGCAATACCAATGTTTTGATTCTTTTTACTGAACATAGATAATGTGTTCTTTACTATTCACATATTTCTTCATTCATTTATTACCAATAACTGTAATGCCACTTTCATCAGTTTCAGGCTTTCTGCAAAAGGAGAATTTCAAATTTTACAAAAAAACAGAGCAATTAGAAGGCCTGCATTAAACAGCTTCTGGAAACTAGCCTAGGTATCGACTACTTCGGTGGTTGACTGCAGTGGAACTGACAACTCGATTCACCTCACCAAGTTTCATCAGATTAAAAACATCAGTAGTGGACATTACAGTGTACATTCTAGCATCTGGAAGACTCAAGCCACTGTCACCACTGCAGCTCCAAATCTCTAACTTTTGCACAGTTAAGAATACATGATTACCAAACAACAGTAAATTAAGCCTTTTCTTCAAGCATACTTGTGCAAATGCTTATTATTGAGGTAAATAATATCTCTGTAATATCAAAATAACAAATGTGAAAGGATATTTAGTGGCTGATGTATCCCCTGAAAGAAGGTCTCGCACTTGCTCATTATATATTTCAACCATTTGAACTTGAATATCATAATTTATAACCTCCTTCCTTTCCTTAGAGATTTGAAAGAGGTCATTGAGTGCCATATAATTAATCCCCATATCTTTGATTGACCCACCTGATGGGCCACTCTGTCAAGATACAAGTTGATTAGAAATTACAGATAAGACGTATGAAACTTATAACAAGATGTCTGGCAAATGCACTTGAAGGAAGCCAAAATTATACATTTCCTGCAAGGAATTTTCACTGAATGCAATCTACTAAATTTGAATAAAGATCCTACCATGGTATATGTTTTCCCTAATCCAGTTTGACCATAGGCAAAAATGCAGACATTATAACCATCCATTACAGACCTAATTAACGGTTGGGTGTCATTGTATACCTCATCTGATAATAAGAGGCAATATGCTGATTAAAATTTCAGCACGTAAGCCATAAGATAAGAATAGATTATTAGGTAATACTACCTTGGGTAGCAGTAGGACCAAATACTTGGTTAAACTGGAACTTTTTCCTTCCATCTTTTCTGGGCTTTAATGGATCCAAGATCACTAGCGAACCATCCTTTCCAACAAAATATATCACGTTACTTTTTTTGCCAGTAATGGCTGGCCTAATTCTGCAGTAAACTCGAATGTTTCCTTTTAAATCCTGCACCATATTGCATAAGTTCCTGTTCTCTTTCAATACCCTGTGATATTCCAGAGCAGCAGCTGACATCTCCTGTAACTGGTATCCTGATCAAGTAGCAAAATGCAAGCACATTAACCTTAACATCTTTTTAACGTGAAAAAAAAAAAAAAATTGCTGATGTGCCCACAAGGATTAGAACTATTGAACATAAGACAGACTTTTCACACCTACTTATTATCTTATTCACATGGAGTCTAAAGTTTATTAAACAAAATGGAACTTATGGCAACTCCTCATGCAAGAACAATCCCATAGAAAAATATGCATTACAAAAACATTCCTACAAAAATATGCACCACAAGAAACATTGCCATTGTCTTTTTGGAATCTCGAGAATTCATAAGTATTGATGGTCAGGCAATACTTTAGAAGAAAAAAGACAGATGATAAAGGTGAAAAATCCTAGAGAATTAAATTATTGGACACAGGAAAAATGATGCTCGAAAGATTCATGATAAAAAATCTGATTATTCCGATGTTTACTTTGTAAGAATAACTTACTAAGCTCCCTCAAATCTGTCTGAAACATGGACTGTAAGTCTTCAAACTCTGTCTTTGTCTTTGTCAACAGGGATTTCAGATCCTGAAAGATGAAAATAACAAAATAGCTACAAAAAGCTCCTATCCGCATAAGTGGAAAATCCATAAACAACATTGCTCTGCCCACGCCTCTTACAGTTTTTTTCATTTCTTTCTATCTTATTAAATAACACTCCTACCTACAGATTTTTTCTAATACTTTTATGTCATGTTCATTCCTTGGCTATGCAGATGAATTTCCCATTACAACAAAGAAAAAAATTTGAAAAAGCTTCAATAAGGCATTTTCCTTTTAGACTTCAAAGTGCAAAATTTCTTGAAGTTCATGCATGAAGATGATATGCTGATATTAAATTCTTTCATAAGAATTATATTTATAACTTCCATGGAAAAAAAAACTTGATGAGAAGTATAGCATAAAGCTTTCCAGCACTTTTTTACTTTAAAGTCAACCGAACAGTAAACTAGATATAAAATTTTAATCCATTTAAAATAATTTTTTTTTTTTTGGGGAGGGGAACACTAACCATGAGTTCCTTTTCTTGCATTTGAAACACTGCAAATGAATCTGCAGTTACCCTTTCTTAAGCAAGCCAAACAACACTGCAAACAAGGGCACATCAGCAATTCAGAATGTCTTCAGAGGTTAATGATGTACCAACCAAAAATACTAAATTCATG
Organism: Hevea brasiliensis; assembly: GCF_030052815.1. Taxonomy (NCBI): domain Eukaryota; kingdom Viridiplantae; phylum Streptophyta; class Magnoliopsida; order Malpighiales; family Euphorbiaceae; genus Hevea; species Hevea brasiliensis. The sequence goes on from NC_079495.1 coordinate 12,289,943, forward strand.
CCAATGTGCTTGATACAATGTGAATAAGGTAAAATGTACCAATCAAAACATCTTTGATGACATTGAACATAAAATACCCATTTATGAGTGAAGTAGAACTTAAAATCTATGGGAATGTGGAAATTCGCATTAGTCACACATCACTTGTATCTAGCAAATCTACAATTTTTTGAAAGAAGAAAAGATTTATGGGAACTCCCAAACAAATATGCTTTGGTACAAGATGGAGATAAAGAGATATAGTTACACATTAATTTTGAGAAGGAAGTGCTCTAATATAAAATAATTGGGAAAAGAAGATGATTTAAGTATTTGAAGAGAAAAAAAAAAGGAAGTAGAAGGATTGGAATAAAGAAACAAGGAGAAATAAAGCACAGAGAAGGATTTTTTATAAGGTATATAGCAAATACAAATAACCTATGACATCTACCTACACTTACAATGCAATGCAGAATGTGAAGAATATATCAATTCAGAGGCTACTCTCAGATATTGGTGAAAGTAGAAGGTTATTAAGATACAAAACGAGGAAATCAAGTTATGGCTTGTTACTAAAGGTCAAAATTTAACAAGCAAGGGTCAATACCAACACCAACTTATGTATTTAATATAGCATAGTAAGGGTGTAGGATCCATGAACTATCGCAAATTTTCAAGATCATGAATCATCAAAACAAGACTCCAAACCATTATATTATAACTTTGAGAGTAGCAAAATAAAATCAAAACTCTAACATTAAACATTTCATAATAGTAGACTTCAGTTTCTGTAATATTTTGTGGACAACAAAGTATCAATTGAATTTTCCAAGATTCATTGAGCTTTAAACATTTAAGAAATCAAAGACAAAGTTTCAATACTAATACAGGATTTGTAATTTGTCTTAGCATATAAGCTGAGCAAACCAACTTTAAAAATAGCTTGACCTATATATTTAGAATAATTTTTGGGCTTATAAGTTAAGCTTGTAAGCTAGTTTGACCAAGTATTTTATTGTACTATCCTTATTTAATATCATAAATCTCATTTGATATTATTTTTTGTCATTTTAATAATAAATGTGCTTACTCTCTCTCTCTCTCTCTCTCTCTCTCTTTCTATATATATATATATATATATATATATATATATATATATATCACCTACTTATCGGTTACTTATAAGCAATTTACCCAAACATGTAACTGCTTAAAATTTTAAATGCTTCTAAGCTAACTTCGATAAGCTAAGCCAAACACCCTCTTAATAACTTATTAGATGCATTATAGGTATTAATTATATACAGTTACAATGAATTTAAAAACCATACCTCATAATCCTTGAATTTAGATGAATCCTCCGAAGGCACTAATGTTGAATGAGCTTGTGACTTACTTCTTTCTTTTAAAAAATTCTTGAACAATGATTGCAAGTGTTGGCAAAAGCAATTTACAGTTTAAAAGACTAAATGGAAGGAAATCCATTTTCAGAAAGCAAAGTGGTCCAAAGAAGAGAACACGTATTAATGGAAATATAAATGCCTATAGATTTGATTAAGCAATAAGGTAAGACGGAGAGAAGTATACATATTTCCAAAATTAACTTCTCAGTTCTTATTCTGGCCCTCTCAAAAAGAAGATTGTATGCATTCTTCACTAGAATAACTTTTCAATGCTTAATTTGGCTATGTTTGAATGGAGATTGTAGGCATTCTTCACTAGAATAAGCATTTTCATGGTTTTGTTTTTGCTGTGGGAATAACTTTAAAGAAATGGAGGTATACCGTTGTTTGCTATAGTTAAATGTTATGGCTCAAGATAGGATTATACTCACAAGTAAATTAAATTTCAAGGATTGTAGCTAATGCATGAACACCTTCATTTTTTGTTTCCCTTAAAGAATATATAGAAAGAAGAATTATCATCAAATCTCAATCCTTAATTTCTTTCTCTTTTCCTTTTTCCTTAAACTAGCAACACATGCATGTGTATGATGTCAAGATGCACTTCAGAGTTTAGAGAGAAAAAGAAAAGGGACTCCTAAAAAACTTTTCTTTTTTTTATTTCTTCCTTTTGCAACTAATAGTCTAATACTTAGGAATTTATTTCATTATCAATATTATACAATTCTTTTTTAGCTTTAGAATTAGGAATTAGCAAATTAATATTTATGCACCAAATGTGTTGTATATTTTAATCATGGTTTTGAAAATCAAACAAATTTAACCGAAAACCGAAGCTTGGTTTGGTTTGTTTCACTCATGAACCCTGATTTTCATAAACCTACCTTGAAATGGAATGAACCAATCGGGTAACTAGTGGATTGGTAAGCATGGTCGTTTTTAAACCAATTGGTGGGTTTGCTTGCTTATCAAATCAATTAGTTCGATTAATTATTAAAACAAAAAATAACGAAGGCGCACTAGAGGTGGGACTCGATCCCTAGTTGAATGGATTAGCTTCCAAAGACTATCACTTCAGCAACAAGTTTCGTTTGTCATTTTACTTCCCCCAATATATATACATATTAGTTTATTGCATTAATTATAAATAAAAAAATAATTGAAATAAAGATTTCTTTTATTAACTTAAGGCAATTGCAAAAAAAAAAATAAGAAAATAAAGATTTCTTTATTTTCCTAACTTTTGATTTAAATAGTTAATGGTATTAGTAATTTATATTATCAATGTGTTAAAATTAATTATTTTTTGTTTTAGTTTTTCTTTTTCTATTGTTTGACAAAATCTTAATATATTTAAAATTAATTTTTATTGATATGAATAAATTTATTATTATAAAAAATTTATTCTAAATATTTTTATTGTAAAATATTATCACCTAAAATTTCAATTAAGATTTTAAATTTATTCTAAAATAAAATTTAAGTAAATTTCTTTTAATTATTATTCATAAAATATATGAAACTACTAATTATAATAAATTATTATTATTATTATTATTATTATTATTATTAAAAAAATAATTTTATAATATATGTAATATTATAATAGTTAAAATCTGATTGAACCTTAAAACTTTAACTCTCTATTTTCACTGATTTAATGACTGGACTGAGTTTAAAAAACCTTGATTTTATGTAATTATCTAGCATCTACCAATTTAGTATGCAGACTCCCCAAGATTCTTATATAGAATATTCTCCATGTAATTATCCAGCAAAAATATTCTTAAATAAGAGATCTGCATGTGTTCATAAGGCTTTCTCTACACAATGTGCAACAATGTAAGAATGCAGGAAGGTTGCTTAAACATTTGGATCGTCAAGCATTCTATTGATTTAGATCAAACTGACCTCAGGGAAATTGTTCTGAAGTTTATCCTCAAAACAACCGACCATGATCTTGCTCAGTACCTTCTCCTTATCCTATAGCAAAGGAGGAGAAATTGGTAAAAACAACATATAATTGACTCCTTCAACTCCTCTTTGCTCTTGTATTTATCCATTGAATCAAAGAAAATTTCACAATTCAAACAGTTGAGCATTACCATGTTACCAGTACGGAAGGACATGAGAAGGTTGTCATTTATGTTTTCCTTTGTATCAGCCATATGTTCAATGAGCAATTTGGCAATGAAATCTACAAAGCTCAACGTTATTACTTGAAATTAAGGGAAAATGTATACCAAGGATAAAAAAAACCAGTCATAATCATTCAAAGACATTCCACTTCAAATTTAGTCATATCATATGTTCACTTTTATATCGAGTTTGTCAAAACACCATGAGATCTTCATTGATTAGCCGAGCCAGTTTTCCTCCTTCTGTCCATAAGGCATACACTAGCAATACTTGCTGGAAATATTGGGGGGTGTATAAAAAATATAAAAACCTATTCTTGGACCTTTATTTAAAAGCTTGAGCTTTTAGGTTGAGTTTTAATATGACCAAATACACATGAATAAATCAAATAGATAAATAAACAAGAGATGGCAAACATACCAGAAAGTTTCTGAATTTCAACATTTGCAGGTGGCTGTTTCTCTGATGTTGCTGGCATGTCTAAGCGTCTACAAGAGTCTGATGAGAGGGACTGAGAATTGTTCACATTGGCAGGATGCATAACCATGGGAGATCTGATAGACTTATAGAACCCATTTCCACCATTAATCTGCTTGCACTCATTATATAATTTAAGTGCTAAGATGCAGTCAACCACCTTAGCTGCTGATCCTGCCTCCAGTGTATCCTTTATATATTAAATCCAACAGCTCAATTAGTCATGTGTTAGTAGATGCATGTATAAACAAGTACATACACATATATACATAATTCAAGCAAATATTGTAGTGTCGTAGTTAAGTTACCCCTTTCAAGATCAGAAGTTTCAAAGGCAGGCACTTTCAACTCTTCAACAGCCACCAGAAAGTTCCTTACGTTTTCAAAATACTGGTAGGCTGGTAATGGCTGTGATTGTAAAGGCGTATGATTCTCCACAACCTTAAAATAATTTCCAAAGCAGATAATTAGAATATTGACAGCACTTGACTCAGTTTCCCATTAGTTTTTAAATGTTGAATTTTCTTTTTCAACATATTATATTAAGAGCATAACAAAGGGTAAACTATGATATCAATTAGATATATGAATATATGTAGTTACCTTAGGTACTGCCCCGGGATGAACCTTGTTAATAGCATTGCACAGAATCAAGCCATTTCTCAAGCGAGAAATGAACACTTTCTCTGATGGATGGCCTGATATGCCCAATGGACCCACAAGGCTTTCAAGCCACGCAGCTGCTTGGAATCGTCTCCAAGATGAAAAAGATAGGGATCATTTCAGAGATTTTTTGTTTTTTTGAGGACCAAAAGAAAACCCATTACAGAGATTCTTGGAACAAAACCCATAATACTCGACTAATTGTTCATTAAAAAATGAAAAAACAAAAACAAAAATAAAAACCACTAAAACGGACAAGTATAGATGAATACAATCTATATTTTTCTTATCAACCAAACAAAGAATAAAGAAGAAACAAGAAAGAAAATGCACACCTGCTTCTTCAGCTTTTCTTGAAGTCAATGTGTCATGTAACCCAGCTGTTGCACAATTCTCCATTAGCGCCTAACGTTCCTACTATTCCTCGCAGAAAGACTAAACAACTAACAATCAAACAGTATACTAGAAATAAAAAAATCGAAATTCAAAACCCAGGGCAAAGAAACCTTTTTTCCCAAATCCTTCAAACATCTATCAAGAAATTATCTTACACAGAAGAAAACATGCAGTAATCGATAAAACAGGCATATATCCATATACGTTAACACTTGAGATTCAACAGAACATACTTGTTGCCTTTCTGGGTTGCCTTTCTACTCAAATTGAATAACAGAAACCCTAAAAGATAAAGGAAAGTCCCAGAAAGGGAAGAGAAAGAGAGCAGCGGTAGGCACTCAAGAATTGTACAAGTTTTCTGTGCAACAATGCAATTAGAGCAGAGACTTTTGTTTCCTTTTAAACTTTCGGTTCGGGATTAGCCTCGGATTCGAACCTGAGGCTATGGGTTCGTAACGTTAACAAGAGGCTTTTTTGAATTCAAACCAGTAGGGTATTGTTTAATTAGCAACGTTGGTTATCTCATCTACGGTTGATATTGGAGCGTGTTTGACACGGTTATGAGATGTGAGTTTACTTTGGGGATATGGGGTCTAATATTGATTTATTTGGGTTGATTTCCGATTCATCTAATATAAGTTTCACTTTGTATGAAAATAAATTTAATTATCATTAAATTAATTATTTATATTAAAATATTTTAAAAAATATATAAATTTATATATAAATATTAAATTTAATAATTATTAAATTCATTTTTATGTATGCTTAAACTTAATCATATCCTTTGTAATATTTATTATCAAGAAAGTTTTATTTTCATTTAATGTGATAATTTTTTTAGCAATATATAATAAGATTATTGAAAATTTTAATTCATATTTTTAAGAAGAAATTATAAATTATTTCCTGAATTATGTCAAAATTATAAGTTAGTTCTTACTTTTTTTTTATGAAAAACAATTTACTTTCTAATATTTTTTTTAGCTAATTAATTGGTCTCTGCTATTAAATTGATCATTATTTTTTAAAAAAATTTGAAATAATTTAATTTTTTAATTATATTTTATTAATAAAATATAATTCTTATATTTATATGGCTTAAAGCTTAATTATAGTTTAATTTAATCTATTTTTAACTTTTTTATCTAATTTAATATAAAAATTTCAATTTAAATTCAATTTAGCCTAAAAATAAAGGAAATTAGGAAATTGAACTTCTTGATTTTTGAGTTTAAATTAAGAAATTTAGTCCTAAAATTAAAAAATTAAACTTTTTGATTTTTTTTTTACTTAATCAAGAAATTTAGCTCATAAATTTAATTTTTTTTACCAAATTAAAATTAAATTAAAATTTTTGGACTAATTTAGATAAAAAAAAATTAAAAATAAATTAAATCAAACTTCCCCAATAAGTATATAAATAAATTCAACATTTTTCATCTTATGCTTCCCAGCGACTAAAAAAGAAAGGTAAACATTCTATGTTAGTCCCCACAAGCATGCGAAAACATATTCACGCAAATGAATAGAGGAATGGAGGAGTGGAAGTTCCAAGACAAATAATTTTCTTGGCTGTCGTTTTAGCTCTCACAATCATGGAGAACCAAAGAAGAATTAAGAAAAGAAAGAATTAGAAAGTGATTTTGACCCCAATTCACAGCTTAGGGTTCTTATGGGATTGAAAAATTTTCCCAAACTTAAATTGTGTGTTTCAACATTCCAATGCATTTAGGGGTTTTTGAAGAAAAATTGTAAATCCAATCTTATGGATTCAATTACAATAATTACAACATATTCATGCAATATATTTTAGGATGTCCATCATATTTATTTTATTAGTCTTTAAATTAATTACATGTATTATATATAAATATATTTTCGTAGTTTAGATATACTCCTTATTTATAGAATATTAATACCCATAGAAGAGACAACTATTTAAGAGGAAAACCAAATCCAAGCCAAAAACTTCAACTTGTTTACACCTTTCTCCTCTCTTAATCTTTGCTTTGGTTTTTGGTTAACATACACATATTAGCTTTGTATATATATATATATATGTCTGTGTTTGAACCATTGAGTCCTTTCATATATACATATCCATATTTGAATCATTATGTCCTTCCATATGCATATGCATGTAAGTACATGGTTACATAATTTTTCTTCCTTTATTATTATTATTATTATTATTATTATTATTATTATTATTATTATTTCTTTGATCAAAGTCAAAGACACAAAGTATCGGAATTTAGAGTTATGTTATGAGAAAATTTATTTAAACCCGATTCATTATGAATTTAAAAAATAAATATATAGTATATCTTACATATATCTTACATGCGAATTTTATAGTATGTAAAATTTGTATCTTGATCATAATAAAGTCTAGATAAGAATTTTCTATAATGGAATTGTAAAAAGTTGATAGTACATTTGGTGAATTGCCAAAATTAGAACTTTATGATATAATCATACATTAAAAAGTGCGAAAGTTTAAGTATTTTTGGAAAATAAGTCTAAAAGGAAAAAAGTTAAAAAAAATAATAAAATAGGGAAAAAAAGTTAAAAAAAAAAAAGAAAATAAAATAGATTAGAAGAAGAAAGGGAAAAATTGATAAAAGGACAATAAAAGTAAATAAAGTAGGAATTGAAAAATAGCTTAAAATAGTAAAAGATGTGTTGATAGTGTAGGATCTCTTTACCTTTTCTTTTTTTTTTTTTTTACTTATTTTTATTATTATATATGTGAAAAAAAAATCTAAATTTATCAATTTCAATATATATAATTATTATTAAATTATATTTTTTATTTGTTAATAAAAAGTAGAGTGAGTAATATTTAATTTCAACCAAATAAATCAAATCAAATCACCATAATTCAATAATTTAATTCAATTTTTAAGGTAATTTGATTTTAATTTCTCTTCAAGTTAAAAGGTATACACATATAACTCTTTAATTCAATTGAGCAATAATGTCAAATCATTAATCCATAAGAATCTTATCATTACTAAATTAATTGAGCATGAAAATTGCAATTTTTTTTTTTGGCCTGTTTTTGGATCTTGTTGATTTTGCTCCTTTCTTACCAACTTTCTTCCCCATTGACCACAAATAACAAATATGAAGTTGTAACGAAGTACAAGTTCAAAGTTGAATGGTGAGATTAAAATATAATAATTTTACTACAACTTGAAATTAAGCATAAGGTTAAATTATTATTTAGTTTCTAAATTTTAGTAAAATTAATTTCTCTTTATATTTTTAAATCAAATTTATTAATTTTTAATATTTGATTTTGTTCGTTAAGAAAATATTATACTAATTTATACCATAATTTAATTAAGAGAGGAGAATTGCCTAAGTTTTTATAAAGGACACATTACTCATGTACCTGATGACATGAGAATGGGATACTTATGAGAGGCCTAACATGGATTAATGAAGCTAAGATACCATACTTATGAGAGGCCTAACATGGATTAATGAAGCTAAGATACCATGTTAAGAAAATGAATCAGAGCTAATTCACTTTCAAAAATTAACTCAAGAAGAAAAGAGTAGCCAAGACTTAATAAAGGGCATATTACTTTTATGTCAAACTAATATGGAATATTAAATACTTTAATGTCTTTATTTACCTTTTTTTTTTTATCTTTTTCCAATGGTAAAAGCAGTTAGACATAAAGCAATGTGAAATCTCATAAATATACTTTATTAATAAAAACAATTTTTTAAGGAAAAAAATTTTTTTTTCCAATAATTGTTCTTGAAAAAATATTTTTTAAGGAAAGAATATTTCCAAAAAAAATATTTTCAATGATTTTTTTTTCTATAAAAAAATTTCAAACAAATTTTTTTCTTAAAAAATAACAATCAAACAATTTTAACTCTCTTTTAAATATGTATTTTCAATTCTGACATTTTTAAATAATAAAAATTTTTAATTTTGAAAATTTCTTGAAATTTTATTTATTTTGAAAAGTATTTTCTTGAAAATAAAATTTTCTAGAAATATTTTTTTAAAATATTTTTATTTGAAAAGTTGTTTTTGAAAAAAAAAGTTGAAAACAAAATAAGGACTGGCTTATTAATTTTGTTAAATTTCAAAAACTAAAAAGCAGTTTAACTAAGAGTAATAATGTTTTTTCATATCTATTTAATGGAAAATATACAGTTTGATAGAAATTAATTCATTAACAAATTTAATGAGTGTTTGATTCATCTTTTAGATGCAATTGAAAGCTAATAAACATAAAAATGCATGCATTTTTTCATATAAAATAATTTTAATCAATAAGTTGAAGGATCCTCTCAATGAGCTCGATAACGCCGCCTCTACCTCCATCCACGAGGAGATCGATCAATTGCACTGAGCAATAAAAAGGTTAAGCTTCGAAATGGCTTGACTGAGGAGGTTTCTATTCTAGTTCATGACAATAGTTCTACTGATAATGGCATGGATCAGAAGCATAAGAAGTCCTCTAGAGATATTGTGATGCATGAGAGTAGGACTGGCGAGTTTCTGGATGATGATGATGTTTCAGAGGATGATTTCGATGGTGACGTAGATTTGAAGGATGACCCAGAGTGTCCTACTATTCGTCTCAGTAAAGTAGATAAGAGGGTTTTGCGGTAGCCATGGAAGTTTACGGTTATTTTCAAAGGTTCTAGGCAGATCTATTTGGTATGCGTATCTTCAAAATCGCCTTAGAACACTTTGGGGCCTTTCTTCGTCCTATGAATTGATAGATTTGGCAAATGGCTATTTTATGGCTCACTTTTCCAACTAGAATGAATATGAGGGTGTCTTGTTTTATGGTCCTTGGATGGTGGCAGGCCATTATTTGACAGTTCATCAATGGCATCCTAACTTTGACCCTGATTTGGCACAGATAGAAAAGGCAATGTTATGGGTTCGTGTTCCTAATTTACCTATTGAGTATTATTCTCATACGTTTTTATGGAGACTGGGTCAGAGGATTGGTGTTCCGATTCATATTGATGATACAACTCTTAGTGTGTCCCGAGGTAAATTTGCTAGAATGTGTGTTGAGGTTGACCTTTCTAAGACTCTATTATCTAAGTTCAAGTTTCAACGCAGGATCCGCAAAATTGAATATGAAGGGATTAATCTTATTTGTTTTGAATGTGGAGTGTATGGACATAGGCGAAAGGATCGTCCTTCTTGTGTTCCCCCTGGTGATGCCCCGGTATGTGGTGGTTCTTTAGAGCAAAACCATGAGAACACTACAACTGAATGTGCTCCTTCAGTGCCAGAGGTGGTGATTCAACCGGAGGTGATTGACAAATTTGGACCTTGGATGATTGCTAAGCGTACATCTAGGCGTAATTCACGTAAAGCAGTTACTAAGGAAGATACTGCCCCTAAGTCTAAGGGAGTGGAGAAGGGTCATTATATGTCAAAGTCGGGTACTGGAGATCAAAAAGCTACTGGTTCTAGGTTTTCAGCATTGTATAACACGCTAGTGGCAAAAATGGTAAAAAGGATCAAGAGGAATTAGATTTGGATGTTAGTCATCCTACTCCAAATCAGGATCCTGTACCAGTGACTGGATCTTCTGGATCCAAGGCACATAAGGGCATTTCTCATAAGGACTTTAATGGGAACTCCATTCGATCCATATAGACAGTTTCAGTTACTGGGCCAAGTCATCCAGGGTCAAAGGCCCAAATGCCTTCTACAGTGGTTATTGCAGATGGATCTCATCCTGTTTGGCCCGATCATGTTCTTGGGTCAGAGGGTAAACAATTGACTAGTACCCATAAGGTCCCTGGTACTACAAATTTTCATAATAATCATGTTGCTTCTTCGGCTGATTTAGTAGCTCCCATTTCTCTTTCCTCTCGCAAATCTATTATCACGGCGGCAGTGGGTTCGCATCAATTGGTGGTGGTTAGAGCTGGGGTTGGCGTTATTGAAGCTTGAAAAGTAAGTGATGGTATTGAGATTTTTTATCTAGATGGAGGTATGGCAACAGCTCCACCGGATGGAGGCTTCCATGATGATGAGCAACTGCCTGATTTAGGTATAGATATGGGTGATGGGGATATTTTCAATTATGGGGCTATTGTGTGCAGCCAAGAGGGGGTGGCGAGTAATTAAGTGGCTTTTTTTGCCCTGTCTCTTTTTGCATCTAAATTTTATTTTATGGATCATTTCTCCATTGTAGTTTGGAATATTCATGGTATTAGGTCTAGACGTTATTTGCATCTTTTGAAGGATTATAAAGTTTAAACCCTTGATTCTGGTGTTGGTAGAGCAGAGGATTTAAGGGAACAGAGCTGATGATATTTCTTATGATTTGGGTTTTGATTGTTGGGTACGTGTGGAATCTTTAGGGTTTAGTAGAGGTATTTAGCTCTTTTGGATGAATTCGATTGGCAATTTGTCTATTCTTCAATCGAATTCCCAGTTTCTTACGGTTCTTATGATTGATTGTATGGATAGGCGGTGGGTTTTTACTGTAGTTTTTGCTAGTCCTTCCGAGTATTATCGGAATTTTTTTATGAGCAAGTTGGCGGCTTTTGGGGCTAATCTTCAATTACCATGGCTCCTTTCTAGTGATTTTAATATGTGTATGAATCCTACTGAGACTACTAGTAATGGTGATTATGTGGGTACAAGGTGTACTCGGTTTAGATAGTGGATTGATTCCTTGGGTTTGGTTTCTTTTAATTTTTCTGGTCCTCGGTTCACTTGGTCTAGGGGTCCTTCTATTTCAAATTTTCAAGCAGTTAGGCTTGATTGGGCCTTTGCTAATGTTCCTTGGAGATTATTATTTCCAAATGCTTCTCTATCGCATTTGGAGCGCATAGTGTCTGATCATTGTCCTTTAATTTTGGATGTGGGGGTGTCTTCTTCGAGGTCTTCTTCTTCTCCTTTCCGGTTTTAGGCTTCTTGGTTGTCTCATCCGAGTTTTCTAAAAGTGGTTCAATCAGTTTGGAGGGGTCATCATTCCTTTGTTTAGGGTTTGGGTTCATTACAGACTACTTTGAAGTCTTGGAATCAGAATGTGTTTGGCAACATCTATCAAAGAAAGCATAGGTTATTGGCAAGACTTAAGGGTATTCAATGTGTTATGGATAGTGAGAAGCATGCTGGGCTTCAAGCTTTGGAATTGAAATTAAAGAAAGACCTTGCTTTAGTGTTAGACCAAGAAGAGATTATGTGGTTTCAAAAATCCAGGGAACATTGGATTATAGATGGGGACAGGAATACTGCATTTTTTCATGCTAGTGCGGTATTAAAGGGTTCGAAAAAGCACATTTCTAGATTAAAAGATAGTAACAGTAGTTGGGTATCTGATCAAAGGAGGCTTTTACATATGGCTATGGAATTTTATCAAAATTTATATACAGTTGATTCTATTGTCGCTGGTTTGGCGTCTCTACCTCCGGGATTTCCTGTTATTTCTTTTTCAGATTTGGAGTTTATTTCTAATCCATTTACAGCTAAAGAAGTTAAGTCAGCTTCATGGGATATGGATTCTTACAAAGCCCCTGGTCCTGATGGTTTTCAAGCAGTCTTTTTTCAGAAGTCTTGGGCAATTCTTGGTGCTGATTTGATTAATATGGCTCTTTCTTTTCTTAATGGTGGTGCTTTACCAGTAGGTGCCTGTGATATCCTTATTACTTTGCTCCCTAAGGTGGAGGTTCTTGAGTCTATTTCACAATTTCGTCCAGTAAGTCTATGCAACATGAGCTTTAAAGGTATTACTAAAGGGTTGGCTAATAGGATGAAGTGGGTGCTTCCTTCTCTTATTTCTCCTCTTCAAAGTAGTTTCATTCCTAAGCGGCATCTGCATGATAATGTTGTTATTTTTTAAGAGATTGCTCATTCCATGCACCATTGTTCGGGTCAGAAGGGTTGGATGGCGATTAAGGTAGACTTAGAGAAGGCATATGATAGGCGGCGTTGGGAGTTATTACTCGCCATTATGCAAGAAGTAGGGTTCCCAAAGCTATGGCAGAACTTGATTTTCAATGTTTGAGTTCTTATTCTATGAGAGTTCTTTGGAATGGATTGATCTCTGATGGTTTTGCTCCTTCTCGGGGGGTGCGGTAGGGCGACCCGATACCTCTATATTTGTTTGTGTTGGCCTTGGAGAAGCTTAGTCATTGTATTTAGGAGGCGGTTTCTTCTAATGCTTGGCATCTGTTTATGCATTCCCGTCGTGGTCCTGCTATTTCACATCTCTTTTTTGCAGATGATTTGTTACTTTTTGTTGAAGCTTCATTAGACCAGATGAGGGTTATTATGGATTGTTTAAACCTTTTTTGCTCTACATCTGGTCAACATGTTAATGTGGCTAAATCTAGTGTTTGGTTTTCTTCCAATGCGGATGTGGACCTACAGCAGAATATTAGCAAGTTCTCTGGTATACGGGTTTCGGAAGATATTGGTTCTTTTTGGGGGTGCCTGTGTTTTGTGGAAGGGTGGTTAAGGCCTCTTTTGATGTTTTATTGTCGCGTTTAGAAGAGCAATTAGCTGGTTGGAAGATAAGATATTTATCGTTGGTGGGTCACCTTGCCCATGTTAAGTCTATGTTGACTACTTTGCCTAACCATGTAATGCAGACTATTTTGCTTCCTAGAGCAGTCTGTGATGCTTTTGATAAGCGAGTTCGTCAATTCCTCTAGGGTAATGTTGGTGATCACCATCGTGTTCCTATTGTGAAATGGGAAACTGTTACTAAGCCTATGGATCAAGGGGGTTTGGGTGTGAGGACTTGTCGTATAATGAATGATGCTTTTCTAATGAAATTGGGTTGGAAGCTGCTTTCAGATGATGGTGCTTTATGGTGTTCTGTTTTAAGAAATAAGTATATGGCTGGATTACATGGACTTAATCATATGGTTTCGCGAACTACTTCTTCGAATTTATGGAAGGGTATCCTTTATTCTGTGGAGGCTTTACGAGCTGGTTCTTTCCGAGTAGTTGTGTCTGGGATGTTTACTGATTTTTGGAATGATGATTGGGTGGGTATTGGTCCATTGTTTCAAAATGCTCAGACTGTGGTTCCTAACCATCTTCTTTCCCTCTCTGTTTCTCATTTTTGGGATTTTAATGGGCGGCGTTGGGAGCTTATTAGGCCGTATCTTGATGAGCAGATTTGTTTAATGATAGAGGCTGTGCATTTGCAATCTAATGTTCAATCTATGGATGTTTATGCTCGGAAGGCTACTCCTAATGATTGCTTTAGTGTCAAATCAGCTTATCGTTCAATTGGTGGGTTTGTGTCTGCTGCTGCTAATTCTAAATGTGTTATGGAATGTTAAGATGCGACAGGGTATTCGAGTTTTTATGTGGTTGGTTATGCAGGGTCGGGTTCTCACGAATTGTGAAAGAGTTAGAAGAGGTTTTACTCAAGATCCTATGTGTGCTCTATGCGGTAATGCAGCTGAATCTTTATCACATTTGCTTAGAGACTATGTTTTTGTTCAGGGTATTTGGCGAGAGTTTATGTCAACCTCTTCTTGGATCAATTTTCAGTCCTGGGATGTGGATTTTGTGGCTTGAGCATGTTAATTTGCTGGAGATGTGTTGTTCTGTGTCAGCTTCTCCAAGTCAAATTCTGTTTGTCACGTGTTGGTGGATTTGGAGATGGCAGAATGAAGAAATTTTTAGAGGTTAGTCATTTTCCTTGGAGTCCAAATGCTTTGCTATTTCTTCTTATTTAAGTGGTATTATGACTGAATGTCGATGGTGCCTGTAAAGGGAATTTAGGTAGAAGTGGTGAGGGTGGTTTGTTAAGAGATGATGGTGGCAGGTGGCTTAAGAGTTTTGTTCTTCGTTTGGGTACCTATAACTCTATGCTTACTGAGATTTCTACTTTGCTTTTTGGTCTTCAATTGGCTTGGAATTCTGGGTATAGGAAAGTCGAGGTGGATACGGATTCATTGGCTACTATTCATTTAGTTTTGGGAAGCTCAGCTACTAATGCTCGTTATTCCTCTTTGTTGTTACAAATTCATAGATTATTAAAGCGATCTTGGCAGGTGATTTTATCTCATTGTTACTGTTAGGCCAATAAAGTGACATATGTTTTTGCAAATTTAACGGTGACTGTTGCAGACTATTATCAACTTCTGCAGGTCCCTCCTGCTATAGTTACTGATCTTCTGCATGAGGATGTGCAGAAGATAACCATGCCTCGCCTTATTCAGTCTAGTTAATTCTTCTGTTTATTGGGTGTGAACCCTTCTTTGTATCAAAAAAAATGAAAAAAATCTAAATGCAGGCTTTTAGCAAATAGAGCTCATAACTAATAGGCAGATGATAATATACTCATTTAATGATAACTGATTTAATTTTATTTTTTTATTTAAATTATATCACCTTTTTAAAAAGTTTTAATTATTAAATTGTATCTTTAAAATAATTTTTTATATCAAGAGATTATTTAAAATTATAATAAATAATAAATAAATGTAAAATATTATAAATATAATAATTATAATATTATTTTTATATATTTAAATAAAATAATTATATTTATAATAAATTAATAATTATATGACTATTTTAATAATAAGATAATACTCGGATATATTAACTATAATCTGCTACCAAACTAACAAGAGCTAACGGAGAACGTTGGCTGGTACTGCACCTGTTCATGGACTTTGACCCATTTGGCTCATAAAAATACTACATTTTTTTTGGGCAAGACATGATACTAGATTTTATGAAAAAAATAAAATAAATAATAAAAAAAAAAGTCTTGGCAGCTTGATATAGGTTGGGCACAAAATTTCTATTTCCACAAGGTATCCAGTAATAAATAATAAAGCCAAATTTCCCCAACCCACGGCTTCTGATTGTGGGCAGAGGTATGCTAGACCTGGAATATATACCAGCATAAATATGAAGTAAACACATCTACAAAATATGATCTTCGAACCAGTTAACCCAGAACCAAATATCGCCCTAACCCAAAAGCAAAAAATTTATGTACATGCCACAGCAGTGCTAAGCTTGCTTTCCCTGTATGCTGCTCCAGAATTATGCTTCGAAAACAAAAAAGCTAATAGTGGAAACCTGGTCCCTATTCTGAGATAAGTTGACCTGGCAGTCCACCCGTTAAACTACGCCTTGCTGCCCCATCAATGGGTCTAAGCTTTCTTTACTACATAATTTATGTATTTGTATGTGTAGAACCAAACTCATTCATAGGTGGATATTGAACCTGTGCCGAATCAACTACAGGTGTGACAGTAAATGCTGGTTCAAGATTTTCATTTACACTCTTCTTTGGCCTCTTTAGCCTCTTGGGTCTTTGTGATTGTGGATCAGCATTTGGCAAAGGATCATCCAATTCGTAGTCCATCAATCCGGAGTTTGGTTCGTTCATCTTTTGTGAATTTCTTGGATTTGGCAGAGTCTGCTTCTCAGAAGCAACTTTCCTCTGCACACAAGATGTTCTCATAAATAAAACTAAAACTGATAATTATTAATAATGTTTGCATAGAACCTAACTTTATGTTGAACCAAATCAAGAATATTCTTCAAAGGGTAAAGAGTACAAACCTCAGAACTCACTATTTGCCACAAGAATTAAATGTCCCAGAACAACGATGAAAAAAAATAATAATAACTTCTGTTGAATTGTCATACTCTATGGTGATACTGGGGGTAAAAATATTGAACAAGAAAAATAGGCCAGAGTTAGGATAAGCATTACAGCTCATCTTCTTGGCTCCTATATGAAAATTTTTAGCTGAGTTTCATATCATATAATTTTATTTTATTTATTTAAATCTCCTTTTCTGAGGGATGAATGTAATCTTTCTTCATGAGTGTGAATATAATTATAAGTTTTAATGGATTGAAAAAAAATAGTACTTCATCAACCGTGCAATGATACTTTCATTTTAGGATTAGTAACCAAACAAAACATGAAATTTAGCCAAAAATATTATTGTGGCCAGTTCTTTGAAGATGCATTGATACGGCAGATGGGCCTATTGCTACAATCATTCTGGCTGTGGCCACAATGTAATTTTTAGTATAAATGTTGTTTTCTTAGAATAATCCTCGTCTCTCTTTTCTCTCCTGCATTAATGGAATCCCCAATCCTCTCTCCCTCTCATATGAATGTCACTTTCTCATTTCATTTTTCATTACCGACTTCACTCATGAAGGTAATTCTAATGCCATTCCACTATCATTCACCAGCAACCACCACCATGCTAATCAGCATCAGCTTTGTCCCATCCCATCATTTAAGACAAAAATCAAGTTCAAGGCATCATGATAGTTATGCCTACTCTAATTCCTTAGGTCCAATCTATCCAAAGCTCTGTCCTTGCTACATGTATATCATAAATGTCTATGTTGCTGGGCATGAATGCAGACAAAGTTGTGAAGTTTCAAAGTAGAATCTCTAGGCAGCTTAGCAAGTTTTTGTTGTGTTGAATTTTGAATCATCCTCACACAATTACTCAATTTCACTCATAAAAGTGGAAATTGGGTCGAGTAAAAGTTGATTTAGGTCCAGGTCACTTCACGCACCGCTTTCAACAAGCCAGTTTTTTAGAGTTCATTTCAAATCATTTGGATTATTTTGGTCATTCTGTAAGTACTCTTGGATATTTTTTGCAATTATTAACTACTTTTTTAAAAAAAAAAAAAACCTATTTAATAATTCTGAATTTTTAGAATTTTTAATTTAAAATAAATTATTTTGGTTAATCTTGGGTTACTCAAGTTTAACCCTAAAATTTTCAGAACATTTTGCATTTGATGTAGATTCAAGTGGATTTTAACTTTTTCTAAATTAGTTTCCAGTCGAGTTAGCATGTTAGGTAAAAATTACTCAACTCTATCATTTTTCTCTAGGCAAATAGTTGCCCTTTTCTTTTTGGTCAAGTTTCAAATGAATTTTCCTTTCTAGTAAAAAATTTTTTTATAAAGAGTAAAATTTTATTAATCATTTTTGGATTACTATGTTGAGTCTTTGAATTTCCTTTCATACACTAGTTTGCTTCATTATTTTTATTTGAAACATTTTAGCTGCTGGTGAATTGAGGATGAACATAACAGAAAGCAAGAATAATTCAAGGTTAGTTGATGCAGTATTGAAAGATGATTAAACTTAGGAATTATATTCTTTGTAGAATTATGAAGTTAAAGAATTTCATTAGGCTTATGATTTCTTATTTATGGAATTATATGAGGTTTATTATTATTTTCCTTGTTTAAGTTTATGTAGAATTCTTAAATAGTATTGGTTTAGTATTTTATTGTTTCAGGATTTCTAATCCTAATTGCTAAACTCCATAAATAGGGCTTATGATCTCCACATATTTAAGATTTGATTATTATTATTATTAGGAATTAATAAGCGTTTTTGAGAATTTGTTTCTCCCTTTGAATTTTGAGAATTTGTATCTCTTGATTCTTATGTTCTTGTTCTCCATCATTACTTCATAATGAAAGTAAGAAAGATTAAAAGAATAAATTGGGACGTGTTTTAGAAAGCATAAAACATTGGTAAGGCTGTGGCCACAAAACTTTTGGTTGTGAAGGGTATGATGGCCTATGCTTAGTGTATTAGCTATAATTGAAACCATGGTCTAAAATCTTATTTTAGGTGATAATGATCATTAGAATAATACTATTCATCAGAGTTTTTTTTTTCCTTATTTTAATGCTCTGACCAATACACTTTGATTCGAGTAATATATAATCCGTATTAGGTTTGTTCATTTCCAAAAATAAAAAAGGACTCAGACCATTCAGATAATATTATTTGTCAAAAGAGTTTTTTTTTTTTTTTTTTTTTGATATAATGGATTTGCTATTAGTCAAATGTGGTTCCCATTCAAAGAATTGGCCACAATTGTATATTTAGACCAGTTTTTGTTTTTTTTTTTTTTTTCTTGCATTATGCCTATATTTCATTCATTTATCACGTCTTACAAGGACAAAATGGTCCAGTTGCTAAATATCTTGCAACAGGCAAATTGTGGAAAAAACAAATACATCTGAAAAAAGGTTTAAAATGAAAATATGAAATACCTTTTTGTTACTGGATTTTGCTTTCTCTGTATCCTGAGAATGCTCATGTCCAGTACCCTGAGCCTCACTTTCTGTCAAATCTTCCAAAGTTGCATCCCCTTCTGCATCAAGTCGTATGGCCTTTGTTGGCTTTTTCTTTTGTCTATCTTTGGCCTGACAAAAGATAATGGTAGAAAGGCATAAATATTTTGTAAGCGACTTTAAGGCTTCTTTTCTTGCTTTCTAGCTCTCACATTTTTCTCTCTTCCTTACTCCTGTCAATACTAGAAATTCACTGGTAGAAAAAGGGGCCAAAGGGGAAGTTGCACAGAAAAAATAAAATAACAGAAATTGATGGAAAAGGAAAATTAAGATAGAACCAGATTTAAAATCCCACCTGCACTGGAATTTCTCTCAACTTCTGCTCCAACTGGGCATCATCCAGAAGTAGTGATACAACATCCTCAGGGGCCAAAAGATCACCCTGAACATGACCACCTGTCATGACAAGCTGTTGGACAGTACTCTTCTGGCTTGCTCTTTGTAGAATCTTCTCTTCAACAGTTTCTTTACAAATAAGCCGGTAGACAGTAACCTACATCACCAAGAGTGCTTCACTCACTGAATCTAATACCATCTCAGATCACACTAAGCTGGGATTGTTTTTCATTTGACAAAGAAATTGTTTTGCATGTGTGCATGCACATGCATAAGCAGACATTTGAGCAAACGGATGCCATGTAAATAAGCAGTGATTTTGCAAAGGCTTTGAAACTATCCAAAATAAACTGAAAAATATGGAGATAATAATCAGGAGGGAACTAACATCTTTTGTCTGACCCAGCCGATGAGCTCTATCCATAGCCTGCAAATCTAATGTTGGATTCCAATCACTTTCATAAAAAATGACCGTATCAGCGGCGGTCAAGTTGATACCCAGTCCACCAGCTCTGGTGCTTAGTAAGAATACAAAAATATCACTCCTGCAACCCAAGAGAAAATTAGAATGATCGTCTCAAATAATTTTCAAATGAGTTGCTGAGAAAAGGAAATCAATTTTACAAATGATCTTCAAACAAACACTGCATATAAACAAATCACTACCTAAGCTGGAAGTCTCTGACCATGTCCCTTCGATCCATAATGGTGGAGGATCCATCAAGTCTAAGATATCTATATTTCCTATAATTCATGTAGTCCTGAAATTGTAAATGAATTAGCAACAAAACAAGCTTTCCACAGGAAATGACCAAGAACTAAAGTCAATATTGCTGTGAACAAAATTAGGAATCTACAATGCCTTCCTCTTTTCCAGTCTCTAATTTTTTTCATGAGATGCCTTGTTTTCTTGGCTCCTTAAAAAAAATATTTTACAATTTCTTTTTCTTTCCAGAAAACAAATACACTAATAAGAAAATAACCAATGAGGTTTTACTGTAGCTAAGGCCATGGGAATCTAAAGGTCCCAACATAGTTATTAGACCCGGCTTGGAGCTTGACTCAGCTGAGGAACCAGAACAACTGGTCATTGGTTCAACCAATGAATCACTAAAAAATTAATTAAATATATATTAATTAAATATCACACTGATAATATAAATAAATAAGTTTAATTAACTATTTTCTTTTAACTTCAAAATCAAACTTTTAACATTCATTAAGTAACCATGAATGAAGAAACAACAAAGCAACAACAGCAGATCTCATTTCAACCCATCCAAAGCCCTAGATGCCACCCTTAAGAAAAAGCATCAATCAAAATTTTGACCCCATCCTCTAGAAAAAAATACAGGGCAATGCACAAATGCCTCCTTCCCTCTCTTTCTCTCTCTCTCTCTCTCTCTCTCTCTCTCTCTCTCCATGGTGATTGAAGACAAAAATCCCCATGGCAAATGCATTAATTTGTAGCAGTAGCAAAAATTTTCAACACAACATTTTGGTTCATAAGGTACCCATTATTATTGATAATGGAGAGAGAGAAAGAGAGCATGAAAATGGCATGTGTTCAAGAGGGGAGAACTCGTGGAGAAGAGAAAGAAAAACAGAGAACTGGGGTTTGGCATAATTTTAGAGAACTTTTATAAAGGTATTTATGTCATTTCATTCAAATAGCTAATTTTTGAAACAATTGGAACTTTGTATATTGTGGCAACCTCGGGGATTTTGGTAATTTACCCTTTTATAAAATATTGCCTTTTGTCATCTAACTGAACATTACCTTTTGCTCTTTGCTTCTAAAAATAGCAAAAAGCAAGCAAATCAATTGGACAATTACAAACCATATCCTCTTTTCCTTCAAATAAAGTCAGTATACCATTTTATGATGTTTTCATTGTAATGGGGAAAAAGTACCTCAAGAATATTCAGCATTTTCGTCATTTGTGCAAACAATAGAACCCGGTGGTTTTCAGCTCGCAAGCGTTTCAACAATATATCAAGTGTTTGAAGCTTCCCAGAGTCCTATTTAGAAAATAAATGGAATCAAAATATAAGTATTCACGTGTGTGTGTGTGTGTGTGTGTGTGTGTGTGTGTGTGTGTGTGTCTGTATTGCGAAAATTATGGTTCTATTTGAGAGAGAGAAGAAAATGAGGGAGGAGGGGAAATGGGAAGTAGCCCACAACTTAGTTTCTCATCATGTGGACCCCACAATCCCATTTTCCCTCTCCCTCCACTTACCTTCCTCTCCCAAAAGAGTATAAGGGATACAAAAGAAACAAAGATCTTCATACCGTGAGTAACTTTGCTGGGTCAAAGCTTTGCATGGGAGGACAAGACCCAAATATCTTGTACGTCAACTGAAGAGCAGGTTGTGAAACTGGTAATTCAGAATCAATCTCTTGAACTAGAGGATGAGGGCCATCTGGTTTTCTGGGTCCATTAAACTCAGATGTACGTGCAAAACCAATTAACAACCTTTTAACCCAGGGTTGATGCAGCTCTTCATTCATTTTGTAAGCAAAATTCCTATCTGAGCATTGGGGGCAAATCTATGAGGAAGAGAAAAATCTAGATCAGTAACCTGCCATGAACTAACCAATTAAGTATTCCTCAATGATAAAGAAGAGAAATAATTTAAGAAATCCAGATACCGGAGGAGCTCTAGCTCGTGGGATGAATGTGTATGTCGAATGAAGAGGCTTGATGTTGGACAGAAGCCTGTCCTGATAAGAGGTGACTAAAGCCTCAAATGGACCATCAGCAGGCCCTGTTGGAAATCTTCTTCTTAAAACATTTGTCTCAGATCTAGATGGCATCAATAACATCCGCGTAACAGCCCTTACTTTTCCCCTATCAAGGTCATTATAGTGAAGGTCATTATCCATGTCTTCCATTAGCAAGTCCAAGATTGCATCCAAAAACTGACGGTCCCATCTCAAAATAGAAAATAATAGCCTCTCCATAAACGACCCAGTTGCCAGAAATGCAGCCTCTGCTGGTGACAAATCCATCAAATGTGTAAAACCAAATGTCCCACTCTTAACAAGCAAGCTATCGGAGTTTTTCTCTTGCGTGAATATAGACCGGTAGACATTTTCTGGGGAGAATATGTTAAAATGTTTCTGAAATAATTCTTTGCAAACACCAAGCCTAACCGCTGAACAATGTGCTTCAGTGCTTGTCTGGCTGTGCATTAGTTTTGGTATCTGGGGAGAAATGTTTTCAGCATGAAAATCAAACTACAGATTTATGTGCTTGAATAGACAATACTTGTGAAAGTGGGAAGCCTTTTTTTTTCTTATACAATGTCCGTGCAAAATAGAACTTCCTTTTAAGTTAAAATAGAACAGCTAAAGAAAATACCTTGTATGAAATAGGATTTTGACTTCCAGAATAGTGTATATCCTCCAAATCCCCAAAGGGAGGGGGAAGAAGAGAATTTGGTATCTCTCCAAAATAGAGATAGGTGTTTCCCTCATTCCTTTCAAATAACTCAGGATGATTACATACCTACAATAAAAAAATAATAATAGTAGTATAGGAAAAATTAAAAATTAATATGACATGCACGTAAATCACGAGTCTTTTATCGAACATAATTATACTATAGTTCAGATGAAAAGCGTAGAAGTAGAGTGCAAGAAAAGCCAATTAAAATATAACCTACCTTCCTCAACTGAATGACTATATTCATTAGATTCATAATTTTCTTCTCATTAAGATGTCCTCGATTCCCGTCAAACAGCTCGGCAAGAGATATCTTGTTCTTGATGGCTTGATAGAAAGCTTGCTGCCGAGAGCTTAACTTGCAGTGTACTGTAACCTCTTTTTTCTTGGTCAGCTCTGAAATCACATCTTTTTTTACTCTTCGTAGCATAAAAGGCTTCAAAATTGCATGCTGTCAAAGCAATGAAAACCAACAAGATTCAGATCCCAACGGTACAGGCAGCAGTATAAGTTCAGAACAGTTATAGGAATAGCAGAAAAATCCAGTAGATGCTAATTAGTGTATTTGTTTTTATATGAGAAAATTAAGTCAAGTGAAACCCATTCAATGAGGAGATGAATCCTTCTAGTCGGTAAATGTATAAGATGTAGATGATAGCTAATAAATTCCATTAGTATGAAAGGAACGCATTGAAATCAAACGATAGTTGAGACAACAAATTGAATCACATTTATGCCCTACAATCTTCTTGACATACCAGCTGGCTAATACATGATTTGTGGTTTGAACATTGACAAACATAAATTTAGAGGTGGAAAATTCGGACCAAAATCTACCAACCTACTTTAATCTGCTTAAGAATAGGGTTAAGATTCTGCTTCTTTAAAGCTAAAACTTCTTAAAAAATAGGTTGGGCCATGTGAACATTAGGTCAACTTCAAGCAACCACCTTTTCTTTTCACTCATGACCTCTGGGTCAGCTTTAAATGCTTTTGCTTCTCATCAGTTCAACACTTTTAGAATAAATACATTACCACTTGGTTCTCATTCATAATGAGTGAACAAACTATACTCCAATCTGCTGGAGAGAAATCACGTGGTATTCCAACAAGAACTCACCAGATCCATATAAATAATATAAATGGCTTATGGTTCTTATTAATGAATTGCCAAATTTTATCCAAAAAATAATAACAAATGAGACTCAACTGAACCCATTCAACAATGGAGAAATAGCACACATAATAGTAGAATTCACAAAAACAGACTCAATTTAATTTAGTGATTGAAAGAAAAATAAATGTAACTTGATTTTCATTACTTTAATTAATGTGATAGTGTTGCCTGGCTTCCCATGTCAACACTTATCTCAGCATAAATAGCACACTTCAAACAGTAAATGGTTCAATATTATGCCATCTAAGTTTTTACTTATTACTTCTGATCCCTTGAAATTCTAAATAGAAAAATTATAGTATTTATTAGAAACTTTTTAAAATCAATGTTTAGAGACTAAATTGAATTGAGAATTTAATTCAACAAAGTTATTCATTTATTTAACTAATTAATTAATTTCCAATCATATCTTCCAAATGTGGACAACCCCAAATTTTTTTGGGATAAAGGCTTAGTTGAGTTGAGTTGTGGACAAAATGATGAGATAACCACAAAGCTCTGGTGGATGGCTATAACTAATGCAAGAGTGCAAAGAACAAATTCTAGCTTGGAAAGGGTAAACAAAAGAAAAATATACAGATAAGAATCTGAAAGAAAAGTATTAACACCCCTTAAACTTTAGGTGTAATTAACAATTTATGAATCATGCTAGCAATGTAGCTCTCATTATAAGTATACTTACCAACCGATTAAGCTGATGCTCATTCAAAGTGCCCCCATGCTCTGCGTGATTTTCAATTCTGATAACACAAGACAAAAGGTTACATTTAGGTTCTTAATGTTTCAGAAAAATCATAGACCTTGAAAGGGACACATACCCTTTGGAAAACCACTCATTGAACTGTTCATGGCTGTCAAATAATGTTGGCATAATGAAATGTAGAAGGGCCCACAACTCAGCCATATTATTTTGGATTGGTGTACCAGTAAGAAGCAAGCGGTTACGACAATTGAAACTGAGCAGTGTCTTCCATCTTATACTGCCAAAAGTCACCAATTGGTTCATATGAGAATATAAAGGAATTAAACAAGTAAATATCTGTGCAAGCCCATACACGTCTCCAGTCCACTCCATCACATGAACTTACATGCATATCTTTTCTGAGATAATTTATAATGCAGTTTGAGAAGATTTTGTGCAACACTGAACTACCAAGTGATATAGCAAAGATTTCAATACTGATATTTAAACAATAAAAAGTTTCTGGACAACAGGTTTTCTTTTCTTTCCAATTTCCTCATTTTTGCATTCTTTGCACATAAGTACTCATATGCAATGACTATTTAGTGAGGCATTACTAAGGCACAATGAACTTTGCAAACCAAGACAACAAAGGAAAATTTTTTTTTTAAAAAAAAAAAAAAAAAAAAAAAAAAAAAAAGAAACAAAGGATGGTTTGTTTCTGCCTACAATTTCTTAGATTGACACTTGGATATCTTTTGGGATGGAGATGGTAAGTCTTGCAGGGTTTCTCCTCATAGGCTAAGTTATAAAGCTTGCTTTAGGTGGTCATCATACCTTTTAAGAACATGCCAGTTGTCTAACTGTCCATAATTAATTGATTCTAGTAACGAATATGAAATTGAAACTATTATTGATTGTGAGAATATTTTTGTGAAAAGCACATTCATTCACACAGGTTTTCAGTTAGAAGTGAAAATCTGTAAGGAAAAAGGGTTTTGCTAGAATAGGCAATAATGAGATCACTGTTTTAGTAAATGATCATAAATCAACAACTTTAAAGATAGAGTTAAAACCTGCTGGAACTTTTTATAGCCTGGGCTTCATCCAACACCATGTATTGCCATTTCACACGCTGGAAATACTTCTGATCAGACACTAGCAGTTGATAGCTGGTAATGAGAATGTGAAATCCAGCCTCCCTGGCAAAAGAAAATGTTTGATGAACATTAATCATAATAAAGCAAGACAAAAGCATTCAAGAATCACCGACTGAAGTGCTGGGTCAAGAACCAAAACAAGGGCAAAGAGTACTCACAGGACTAATTTGAAAGACATTGGTCAATAACTGATCAGAAATGATGCTAACATGCATATTTGTTCCATCTTTTATTTGATAAAAATTATTACCTTCCAAATTGTTTATCACTCAAAAAGGCATAACATCACTTGATTCACTTCCTGAATGCAGCCAACAACCCACTGGTTTTGACATGTTTGAAATATGTACAAAGAATACTGTTACTTTAACAATTGTTCCCATTTCAGACGTACCAGTTTATTTCTTCACAAATTGGTCAAATAAAAAAACACAAAACAGTTTCTATTCCTAATCACAAACTGAACAATTTTCAATCCAGAAAAGAAAATTATGACATAAATAGCACTTAAAAAAAATAAATAAATAACTATTCCCCAACCATATATCGTGATCAGGTTGACAAAGAATGCTAGTTATAGAACAATGTCAAAAGGAAATTACCTTCTGTAAAGACGCTTAGGATTGATGTTTTTCCGTAGTATCGTTCGCTCTTGAATGCCACCCCAATAAGGAAGGGTTTTCAAGTCAGGACAGAAACGGCTAATTTCATCAGCCCAGTTATTCAAGACAGAAGCAGGTGCAACAACAAGAAATGGCCCCCATATATTTTTCTCCTGAGTAAGACAATCAATTCATCTTACTACAAGTCAAATATAACTAAAAACATATAGACATTAAACAGAAACTAGAATAATTACCTCAGCCAAATGAGCCAAGAATGCCATAGCTTGGATAGTCTTTCCAAGGCCCATTTCATCAGCAAGTATACCATTTAAACCCTGAAAGACAAAGAGGAGGTTTTATATAAGGAATCCAACAAAGCATTTATCAAGTCTTCATGTAAAGAGTTCCATACAACCTGCTCATAACAATTAACCAGCCACTGAAGACCCTTCAGTTGATATTCTTTAAGGCTACCTTTAAACAACTCTGGTGTCTGAACAGTTGATGTAACAGGCATGGTGGAGCTGCAAAAATGGTGATAGTAAGTTAAAATTCGTGTCAAAAAGAATTGAAATGAAAATTTTTCTGCAGCAGCTTTATTTTACACACAAGAGAAAGCAACTAAAAGGAAAACATACGGGTTATGGAGATCTATGTTACTGGATCCAGCAACTGAGGCATCAATGTCAGCAGCTTGACGCAGCTTTGAGCACTCATTATCAAAAGCACTTGTTAACTTTTTCTGCTTAGAGACTGCATCTTGAGCAGCTTTCAGAGCCTCTTTTCTCAATTCAGCATCCTCAGGGTCTTCTTCATCACCAAGTCCTGTTCCAGAAGTGCTCAAAAGCATTTCTTCTTCATCTAATTTCTCATCTTCCACAGGCAAAGCTTCAGAAGGCTGTGAATTAGGCTTATTTTGCATGAAGTGACTGTAAAGTTCAGTTTGCTGAATGAGAAAATTAAGCCTTTGTTGCTGTCTCTTTGCTTCTCGAAGCTCCTGTTCACGCTTCAAAGCTTCTGCAGCTTCTCTCTCCTCCTTTTTCCTCACTTCTGCCTGCAAGTAAAGGGATCCAATATTTCAGAATTCCTAGGTTCAAAGCTATTGTGTAAATAACAAATAAAACAGAGAGATACTAAAACCAATTTAACAAAATTAGCATTTCACTTGTCAGTTTTGAATTTCATACTCCAGATAAATATTGATTAATCTGCATGGAATTTATGTACATTTGCATGTCTGTATCTGTGTAGTGACTCATCACAAGCCATTGCAAATAAAGTCTCCAGATTAATTATTAGGTTGGATACACACATTACCTAGGACCCAAGTCCTAATGAGCAATAATTCAGGTTGCATGTGCATTAACTCTCAAAACCATCAAGTAAATAGAAAAAGCAAGTCTTTCTTAGAGTACATGTGCAAATTGTATCCGAACATAACAACAGAAAGTTTAGATATAGGAAGGAAAGGAAAGAGTTATTGGCCACAGAGAAATATTTATGTTCCCTTAAGCATTTTAAACTACAATCAAACAAAGTCTCAGATTAATTATTAAGAAAGTTACCATCTCCTTATCCACTCGCTTCCAAAATAGCAGCATATCTCTAGCCAACTTCCTAGTGCGAATTGCAGCACCCCTCATCAGTTTGAGTGATCTACTAACCTTCAATTTTACCTGGAACATAACACATAAACCACCAGTAGAACATTTAGGACATAATACTGTAAAAGCTGGAATACGAAGATCAGATATCAACAGATTACTTTTTACAATAGACACAAATTATGAATTGCAAACAGCACAATATACCTACCTCTCTTTGACAGTTCTCTGAGAACCTCTTCGCATCAATCAGTTGCTTCCTATGGAAAGTAGTGAAAATTCTATGATGCTTTGGTACGTCTCTTCTTACAATGTTCACCCAAACCTTACCAATCTTCTCCATTTCCTCCCTCTCAATGACGGCAGGGTCTTTTTTTACCTTTGGCTTCTTGGGTAGACTTCGCTCTATGATCTGCATCTCAGGAAAAGAATGTATGGATGAATAAAAGAATTACATCACCAGCTTCACTTTGAATTTGAAAGAATAATAATGAAAATTAAAAAGAAAAAAAAATGATAAATAAGTACTGGTAGTTCAAAGGGGACACGGACCTCGTACGTATCTCCTTTCTCCAAAACCTTCACATAGTAAACCTGCAACACACCACCCTCGGACAAAATAGACCGTTGTATATTTCCAGCTGCTCCTTCTGGGATGGAGGAATTCAAAGCAGCATCAGATATTTTCAGACTGAACTTCTGGGCGGAGTTAGAAGCTGCCATTGCCTTCAATCTTGCCTGAAGTGATTCGTACTGGGACTGGGGCTCCCCCATCGCTGCTCTGCTTCTAGGTCCAAACCTTTTATCATTAGACATCATTTCCGCCAATGACCCTAAATCCAGGGTTCCCTTCAAGTAAAATTCCTCTACCCTGATGTCTGAGAAGCTTGGCAAGTTCAATGATGCTGCCAACTTATCATAAGAGGGAGGTATCCTATAAGTGACACCCTCACCAATATCCAAATAAGCAGGTTCATACGATATTCTGCAAATATTGGGGGAAAATATCCATTCAATGTCTTATAAGAAAGAGAAAGCAAGCATGTATTAAAAAATTTTATTATAACGCCATTCTGCTAAAACATACTTCGGTGTATGGTCTGGTTCAACATAGTCTCCACGCTTTTGGGGTGTAACATCATTGAGCCATTCTGATGTGGTTTCCATATCATACAACCCTCCTCGCAGCTCATTACCCAACTTCCTGGTCTTTGAACTACCCATACTGGTCCTTGGAACGTGAATCCCCATCCGTGTCAAAGCTGGTGCAGGACTTGATGAATCCTTAAACCTCCTTTTGTACTTCTGAATGTGCTCTCCCAGCATTGATCGATATCGCTCCTCCGTGATGTGTGTACCGTAGTATCCGTCTCCCTCCTCTCTGTCACTGTTATTAGACCGCTTCTTTCTCTTAGCTAAACTCAAATCCCTCTCCGAAATAGTCCCATTACCATAATTTTCCATTGCACCACCTACATAGAACCAACCAAAGTGCACAAACAATTCATTCACATACATATTACACTCCTTCCAAGTATACTATAATCTAACTCCAAAAATTTATATTCCAATAATACAGTAAGTGTCTATACGAAGAGAGTATAAATTGGACAATTATAGATCATAGAGAAGTGCAAAATCCCAATGGGTTCATGTAATCTCAAGTGGAAAAGGAAAAAAAAAATCAAATGCAATGAGTACCTTGGCTACCTCTGCTCTCATCCTGACTACTATTCCCATAATAATCAAAGTCATCATCCGGTTGTGGAACTTTGAAGTTCATCAAAGACTAAAAGCAAAACAAGAATAAAAAAAAACAAAAGTAACCCACAATGAAATCCACATACTCGGAAATACATAAACCCAGAAACACAGGAAAAAAAAAACACAATTCATCGAAATTAACCATACACAGCTAAAAAATTGAATAAACCGAATAAAAAATCCCAATTTGTTTACACATTTGCCCAAATTTCAAAGGACATGCTAGACAGAAATTCAAGAAAATTTAAAATTAAACGAAATTGAGAACACCAAAATACCTCAAGATTAAAGAGATTGGAATAAGAGAGTGAGTCCTTGGCTTGCCTCCTGTGCTCCATGACGCAGAGACCGCGGAGAAAATCTTAAGAAGCAAAACCC
Source organism: Hevea brasiliensis (assembly GCF_030052815.1). Taxonomy (NCBI): domain Eukaryota; kingdom Viridiplantae; phylum Streptophyta; class Magnoliopsida; order Malpighiales; family Euphorbiaceae; genus Hevea; species Hevea brasiliensis. Next base: position 12,320,292 of record NC_079495.1, read on the forward strand.
TAGGATTTTGAAAAGCATGGAGAGAAGCCAAGGCAGTGAGGGAAAAAGAAAAACAATAATTAGAAACCCTAAGGATATTGCGAGAGAAAAGAGGAGAGGAAGGTTAGTGTGCGTAGGATAAGGGGAGTTGAGAGAGAAAGAGAAGGACCGAAGGAGACACAGACGGTGTAGGAAGCATCGGGAGGTGTTAACGTGCGCCGGTTGGGCGCCATTTTGTTAACATGCACTGTTTTTTCTTTTATGAGTGTTGTGTGTTTCGTTTCTGATTTTTGCTGTGTATCAATTTTTTCCTGTACAATATTAATGCGAAAGCCCAGCTTACCAATCACATAAATTATTAAAAATACGAGTCTATAAAATGAATTAAAAATATATAAATGTTAAAAGTAAACTTATATTAATATCCAAATATTTAAAAAAACATTATAATAAAAAGTAAAATCAAATATTAAAATCAAATCATTTTAAATACGATATCATCGATTAATACAGTTTATTATTCTTAAATTCACAATATTTAATGTTAATTGTAAAAATTTTGATTATTGAATAAGTAATGAAATAATATCTTTAGAGTTTATTTAAATAATATTATGTTAATTATATATAAATAGGTTTAGAATATATTTAAGTATATAATGTTGTAACAATGATGTAAAATTCTATCTAAAAATCAATGCACGTTTAAAATGGTAATAATAATATAAAGTTTGTATTTATTATTTAATCAATGTGAAATAAATTATAATAAGTAATTTTTTATAAAAAGATAAAGATGTTTCATTAATAGAAATAATATACAAAAGTAAATCTTCGTATAATATTTTTTACATAAATGAAATTATAAAAAAATAATATAATAAATTTTTAAATAACATATTTAATCACAAAGGCATTGAAATTTTTTTTAAATAATCATTTAAATCATAAAAATTAACAAAATAATATTTTTTTCCTTAAAAAATAATCTCGATTGCCTCATAATTTATGATTTTACAGGTGTGCCAGCTACACAAAATTAGTTAAATTAATTTTAAATAATTTTAAAAGAAAATTAATTTAACTAATTTTGGGCCTGAAAATAAAAAATTACTTTTTTATTGTAAACAAATATATATCAACAATAGTGATAATTAAAAGAAAATTAAAAAAATAAATAATTAGCACAAAAAAAGTTAAGACTACATTTGGTAAAGCGTAATGAAATACAATGTAATTAATTATATAATGCAATCAAAATTATTATGTAATCTAATATAATTATTATTATATTCTTTTGTTTTATTGCAAACTAAAAATTTAAGTAGTATAATGTAATGATAATTTTTATTTTAATATTTAATTTATTTATAATGTTAATAATAAGTGGCAATAGTTGTAGTAATTGGTAGTCGAATAGTAGTGGTAGCTAAATGATGGTGGTGGTGGTAGTAACAGCAATAGTTAGATGGTGGTGGTAGTAACAGCAATAGTTAAATGGTGGTATAGTGGCAAGGTACAGTAGTAATGGTGGTAGCAGCCAGGTGATGGTAAATGTGACAATAGCTAAATGGTGATAACGGGGCCAAGTGATGGTAATAGTATTATAGTAATAATGGTAACAAAATGGTAATGGTAGTGGTTGTGGTGGTGATTGTAGTAGTGACTAGGGGTGAGCAATCGGTTCAAACCGAACCGAACCGAATTAAATTATCAAAACCGAACCGTTAATTTTAGAAACCGAACCGAAATTAGTGAAAAACCGAATCAAACCGAATCACTTTAATTCGGTTCGATTCGGTTCGGTTTAAACCGATCAGTTTGCTTTTTGATTGACTTTTTAATTTAGACTTGATTTTCAAGTTATTTGGTCTAATTTTAACTTTGGTTTGAACCTAATAACCATTAATCAATGAAATTAAATAATTAATATATATAAAATTAAATATAATTCATAAATTTTCCATAAAAATAAATTAATTCAAAAATCGATTCGGTTCGATTTAGTTCGATTTGACTATATAAATCACTATTCGGTTCGGTTCGATTTTTTCTCTTCAAAATCGAACCGAACCGAAATAACCGAAATTTTTATAAATTAAAACAGAACCGAACCGATTAACTTTTAAAACCGAACCGATTGAACCGAATTGAATCGGTTCGGTTCGGTTTTTCGGTTTGAACCGTATTGTGCTCAGCCCTAGTAGTGACAGAATGAGAATAGTGATGATAGTAGCAGTGGTTGCTGAGTAGTAATAGTGGTGATAGTATTGACAATAAATAAAAAAAAATTGAAACTAATAATCATGATTACATCCATTTTTGTACGTAATGATCATTACGTTACCTTAAGTATAATTAATTACGTTAATTGTCATTCCATTATGCCAAATTTTTGTATTACCAAACATTGTAATCAAATATGCAATGTATTTCGACATACCAAACATTGCCTTAACACTCACTTTTCATGGAAAAGTAACACGTGGCAGTACCATGAAAAAGTAGTGCTTACATTTCATAGAAAATATCTCGTGACATTACCTTGGTAATACCTACCTCTGTGCGTGTGTGTGTGTGTGTGTGTGTATGTATATATATATATATATTTGATAATTAAGAGATTGGTTTTATTTGTGTGTGGCTCTAAATTCTCTTTGTACAAAAACGAGATATTTTGTTTGCTCGATTCTATATGTGCATTTTCTATTCAAAGGTTGTATTAATCTTCATAGTTATAGAAGTTATAATTAAAGGTGTAAACCAATAAAGCCATGCCAAGTCAAACCTTTTATCAAATTGAGTATCGAACAGCTCATGAGTAATTTGACTTATTCATAGAGTGAGTTTTAGATTTTGAATTATGAAATTCAAACTATGTAATCTTGATTAATACTCACATAAAAAAAAATTTTAATTTTTCACATTTAAATTATAAATGACTATATTTAATAAATACATTTTATATATTGGTTATATAATAATTTTAAACAACATATTATTTTAAAACATTCATAAATAAAATAATAAATATTTATAATATATTGAAATACAATAACTAATATAAACATTTTTATAAACAAGCTTGTTCATGAGCCTATTCAACGAGTTTGCTTATAACTAGACTCATGAGCCTGTAAATGAACCAAATGCTATGAAGCCTCAAGCAAACTCATTTATTAAATGAGCCTAAAAATCGAGCTCAAGCTCATCTCGAATCCTTTTTCAAACAAGCTGAGTTTTTATCGAACTGAATTCTCAAGTAACTTGTGAACAACCTGGTTCCTTTACAACCCTAATAGTAATTAAAACCAATATCTAAACTCATTAGATTGAACACTCATTATTGTTCAATTTTTTTGCCAACTAATAGGAAGAGTCATTCATTATGAGAGTCATTCATTGTCACGACCCAAAATTTGGAGAGCTCAGCTCACCCTCACAATCCTCAAGGAAGATAAATAATCAAATGGGAGCTCAGGTTCCTCATCCAATGAAATGCTTATTTCATGCATCCAGGCATACCCATATAGTAAGTATACAACACTAACAGATTAAGTTATTACAATCTCAGAAAAGGTTAATTGTAACACCCTAGGCAAATCCCACATCGGCAAAACACGGGAGAGATGCTGGATTTATAAGTTGGTGGTTTGTAACCCCTAGTGACGCATTTTAAAACCGTGAGGGCTTCGGCCCAGAGCGGACAATATCACTAGTGGGCCGGGCCATTACATTTGTGGTATCAGAGCCGCTCCGCGTGCAACCTTGAGCGATGGTGGGGCAAACCTCAGCGAGGATGCTGAGTCCCATAAGGGGGGTGGATTGTAACACCTAGGCAAATCCCACATCGGCAAAACACGGGAGAGATGCTGGATTTATAAGTTGGTGGTTCGTAACCCCTAGTGACGCGTTTTAAAACCGTGAGGGCTTCAGCCCAGAGCAGACAATATCACTAGTGGGCTGAGCCATTACATTAATACACTACTGGTACATGCGGAGTTCTAGAATATAAATCAAGAAAATAAAAACAAAATCAAACTTCTTCTAGTAAATCTCCGAAAAAGAAAGTAGGTTATTCTCAAAAAGTTCACTTGTAACCTGAAGAAAAATAGTTAAACAGGAGTGAGTGTTCAACTCATAGAGTAATATATTAATTTTAAATATAATTTCTATAACTATCTAAGCCTAATGCATTTCTTTGTATGAAATGCAACATATACATACATATTTCCAAACAATTCAAACAATATTCGCATAAAAGATAATTTGGAGCACTCACATACCTGTGTGTCACATCAGCATATATATATATACATGGGAGCTGATCCTTTCTTAATTCCAATATCTACCAGTGAGGTCAACTTAAACCTGACTTTCTCTTAATAATCTAAATGCAAGAGTTAGCAAGATGAACTCAGAGCCGTACTTGTAACACCCCTATATGCATAGTCCTGTGCAAATCACTGTTCCGATGATTGATGTCGGTCTGGACAATTAAGAATATTAGAATCATATTTAAGTCACCTAAAAAAGCCCTGAACAGAAATTAATAGTGATTACCCGAAGGTTAAATATAGATAAAAAAAATAGAACATAAAAAGTAAAATGAGCTGGGGGTCACAGCGTTTGGTGACCGCACTGGGAAGTGACTATGAGATCAGTCAAAACCCTAATTTCATACAGGGCATTGTGACACCACAGCCCTAGGAAAAATTGCGAAGCTAAGGGAAATGTGAAAATCACAGAAAAAGATAAAGAACTATATCAAATAATTAGATCAAGGTTTCGGAAAAAATACTGAATTATTAGTAAACTGGATCAGACCGGTGAGGGGCAAATTGGTCAATTCACCCCTAGAAGTGACTCATGACCTAACTGTCCAATAAAATAGGAGAAATGAAAATTTTGAAATATATATTTAAATTAAAGAAGAGAGGAAAAAGAAAGGAAAAGAAAAGAAAAGAAAAAAAAATTAATGACATCATACAAGTGACCTAAGCATGAGGTGATAAATAATTTCCAATTTATTTGAAATTTGACCAAGTCAATATTAGAGATAACTACACATAAAATGAAAAAAAAAAAAAATTCAAAGACCCATCTTCTTCCACCCCTAGCCATACCCCTCTCTCCCTCATGTCACTCTCTTAAATTTTCCACCATGAAAGCTTATACTTAAGCTTTCTAAACCCTAATTTCCACCCTAAACCCTTTAATTTCCTTGAAGAAAAATTATAATTAAGCCTTGGAAAGAAGATTGAAGGAGAAAGAAAGAAGCAAAAGTTGAAAAAATTGAAGATTGAAAAGTTATACAAAAGTTAGTAATTAAACACTTAATTTCTTTTTAGAATTATGTTTATGTGTATGAGTTAAGCTTGAAATTGTGGAAAAATTAAATAAAATCAAGTGTGGTGGACCATTAGGGAATTTCGGTCATGCTAGGGATAAGTGGAAGTGATGGTGCTTAGTTCAATTAAACATAAATTCTTAGTGAATTGATGATAGATAGGTGATTTGTATGTGTGAATTGCATAAATTGCAACATTTGGAAAAAATTAGGGTTTTGAGGGGAAATTTTGAGAATGTAGTAAATTGATGTACTTTGACCTAAGTGAGGTTTAAAATGGTTAATTGGAGTTAATTGGCATGTGTTTGAATGTTTGGAATTGGATTGAAAATATTTATATTATTATTGGCATTAGCTTCGAGTATATTAGAGGTATATCCTTATATATTAGATTTTGATGTATGTATGTAATTATATGTATGTAATTTATTTGAGTAGTTGTATAAGAACTTTTATAATATTATTTTGGGTATATAATTAAAATGCAAATTATTGTAATATTCAAATTTATTTCTGAGTTTTGTAATGAATGTATTATCCAAATTTCTTCCTGAGTTTTGAAATCCATGTATGGTTTTCTCTATGCTAAGTATGACTCGAAAAAAAAATTGGATTGAGTTAATTGTATTGATTTGGGAAATGAAATTGAGTTTATTGGAGTTGTGGTTGAGAAAACATATTGGAAGTATTTTTCTTTTCAGGTTTAAAGAATTTTTTTTCTCAAAATACAACCGGCACTCTGTCAAAATTTGAAAAAAATTTTGTAACACCAGATTTTAATCGAGAATTTGATTTATAACTTAGTGCCAATTAAAGGTTTTTTTATACTTGATAAAAATTACCCACCAACTTAAAAAAGAACGGAAATTGTTTTAAAATCCCTTGTAGTATATTTAATGAGTTACCGGTAGGCGAAGTATGGTAATTCATTAGGTGTACTACGGGATCATGTTATATCTTACGGAGGAGTAGGGTGTGACATGTTTAGTGGTATCAGAGCAATGGTTTTAAAGTAAATTTTGAACTGTGAATTTGAAATATTTTATCGGTAAATACAACTACTCAAATGTTTGATACATATAGTACATTTACATCATAAATATGAACTAATGGAGAGAAATCTCCTTGTATAGGTTGTCCCGGGAAAAGAAGATTTTGTGAATAGAAATGGAAAAGAGATATAAAACTGTAGAACAACTAGTTACAGTTGAGGCACAAGGGGAGGCCTCAGCTTCTCAATGTGTTGAAGGCCCGATTGTACCAGTTCCACTGGTACAAATTACTACACAAATGGCCCAGCAAATGGCCACTTTCTTTCAACAAATGGCTGATAGTCTGTCAACTCAAGCCTAAGTATAAACCCAACCCCCACAAGGGCAACATGAAATAGAGAAGAGTGAAACACCTGGTGGTCAGAGCTCAAATAGAATTTAGGGAAGAGAAAAGAATTTGAGGAACCCTGAATTCATGGATATGATAGAGGCGGATCTTCAGGGCAGAAGCAATAGAGAACCAATAGGCAAAGAATCAAAAGTTCCTACCCTATCTGTGTCTGTGAGGTATGTGGCAAGTTACACGGGGGTATTTGTCGTAAGGCCACTGGAGCCTGCTACAATTGTGGTAAACGTGGACATTTTGCTAGAGATTATACTAGAGCACATCGATCTGCTCTATGAAGTTCACAGACAGCTGGTCAGGGCCGAGATAGAAATAAAGTTGATACTCCTCACAATCATAACACAGTGAATCAACCCGAATATAGTAGCACACCAGTCAGAGCGTCCACTATGCGCCAAGGAGAAAGAACAGAAAATTTGGATGTAGTTACTGGAAAGTTTTTAATTTTTAGAGGAAATAATTAGTTATTATTTGATCCAATCACTACTTATTTGTATGTTAGTGTTAGAATTATATGTTCTGTTGCTATTCTTTTACATGGGAATAAATTTTGATGCATCAGTGATTAGTCCTTTAAGATAAGGATTATGATATAATAAGTATAATTGAAATTAGTTTTGGAAGAGTTTGTTAGCGAAAAGTATTTGTTAGCACACAAGAATTTATAAAGCTAATTAGTTAGCCTATTTAATGTAAAGCAAGAGGATCTAAAAGTAAGTTACAATAATAAAATTGCTCTAGATGAGGGCAAAAATATTACTGCTAGTAATTGTCAATGGATATAGTAATCAGAATAAGTTTGGGATATTAGTGAATTCAAAAAGAATAAAATGTAGGAAAGTTTAATCTATTGGAATGTATCATAGTAACTATGCAATGTTCTTAATGTTTGTATTATAAGCTGCATATTACAGTACTGACTTGAGATTATTGTGTAGAGCTACGTACTACCCAATAGTACACCAAGATAAGAATAGTTGCCACGACATCTATTTTGGTATAATAATGCCAAGACAGAATTTTATTATTGGAAATGAGTTTGAAAATCCTATTCTGAGATTTAAAACTCTAAAGTTAGAATATCTAAAGGTTATAGTTATAAGATAGCTAGAGTCATTGACTCAGTTATCTAACCCGAACTATGATATGTCAAGAATTGCTATAAGACTAAAGATTTCGGTATAGTCATAAATTAAAGATAACATTGATAGTGCAAGGTCATCCGGTCTCGGATATGGGATTTACAATTATTTTGGTATTATTATGGATTTTTCAAATAAAGTTTAGCGAAAAATAGTATTATAATAGTATAACAGCATGCACAAAGAAAAATTTTATTCCCTTGAATGGGGTAGGATGCTATGAATGATCATTATAACTATAAAATGATGTTCTAATTAAGACAAGGATAAGATAAGAATAATTGGTCAGGTATTTCTTAGAAAGAGCACAATTCTATTATGCGAACCATAATGAATAGATTATGATGGGTACAGAACAAGAGAAAAAGGACAGTTCTGTATACTCCCTTCTTAGGGTATTAAAGGATAGGTTATTGTTCAGTACAAGAGGAAGTAATGATTGTAAATCAGTGAAAAATAAGCTATAGAATATCGATAGATAAAAGAAATGTGTAAATGAAATTTGGAATAATTGGCTCAAATGTAACAAAGAAATGTTAAGAATATTAGTAAAAGTGTTGACTAGAATGGTAAGAGGACCAAATCAAAGTAATATTGAAGTATAACGAATTTATTAAGGATGATAAGAGGTGCTAAATTTTTACTCAACAGTCGAGTCAAGGAATTGAGAAAAGGAAGGATGAAGCTGGTAAAAAGGAATGACATCCTGGAAAAAAATATATTTATTATGGTATAAAAGCGTAAATATCGCAATACGTTAAACAAATGCAAACAAGATGGTGTAAAATGGCACATAGGCCTAGATTCGAAATAAAGTTGTCAAAATAACATTTATGAATCTATGACCAATGATTAGCTAAGTAATTCTAATACGACTACAATGGTCATTCAATAAAGAAACATGAATCGAAATATTAAATAAAATAATAGTAAGAGAAGATTAGTGTTATACACACAAATTAAATGTTGTATTAGATTGTTAGAAGTCTTACATAGACTCAAAGAAAAGAAGATTATAAGAGAGAAAAAATAAGTTCTCACTTCATAGGATTATATGAAGTCCTAGAAAGAGTAGATCCATTAGCACACAGATTTGCTTACCTCTAAAATTGAAATGAATTCAAATTTAACTTATGACAAGAAGCTCATAAGAAACTTGGCACACGAGGTGAGCAATCAATGAGTAAATATTATTGGTTAAAATGCTACGGACCATCATTCAGATTATGAGGCTACATGAAAATGTGAGAGAGACATGAGAAAATGACACATACGGATGATTAAGGACTGACAGTGGGCAAACTTTCGAGGTCGAAATTTCTTTTAAGGGGGGAGAGAATTATAACACCCCTATATGCATAGTTCTGTGCAAATCACTATTCCGGTGACTAGAGTCGGTCCGGATAATTAAGAGGATTAGAATTATATTTAAGCCACCTAAAAAAGCCCTGAACAAAAATTAATAGTAATTACCCGAAGGTTAAATATAGATCAGAAAAATAGAACATAAAAATTTAAATGAGTCAGTGGTCACAGCGATAGGTGATCGCACCGGGAAGTGACAGCGAGATTAGTCAAAACCCTAATTTCGCACGGGGCATTGTGATACCACAGTCCTTGGAAAAATCATGAAGCTAAGGGAAATGTGAAAATCAAAGAAAAATGTAAAGAACCAGATCAAATAATTAGATCAGGATTCCAGAAAAAATACTAAATTATTAGTAAATCGGATCAGACCGGTGAGGGGCAAATTAGTCAATTTACCCCTAGAAGTGACTCATGACCTAACTGTCCAATAAAATCGGAGAAATGAAAATTTTGAAATATATATTTAAATTAAAGAAGTGAGGAAAAAGAAAGGAAAAGAAAAGAAAAGAAAAAAAATTAATGACATCATACAAGTGACCTAAGCATGAGGTGATAAATAATTTCCAATTTATTTGAAATTTGACCAAGTCAATATTAGAGATAACTACATATAAAATGAAAAAAAAAAAAAATTCAAAGACCCATCTTCTTCCACCCCTAGCCGTAGCCCTCTCTCCCTCATGTCACTCTCTTAAATTTTCCACCATGAAAGCTTATACTTAAGCTTTCTAAACCCTAATTTCCACCCTAAACCCCTTAATTTCCTTGAAGAAAAATTATAATTAAGCCTTGGAAAGAAGATTGAAGGGGAAAGAAAGAAGAAAAAGTTGAAGAAATTGAAGATTGAAAAGTTATACAAAGGTTAGTAATTAAACACTTAATTTCTCTTTAGAATTATGTTTATGTGTATGAGTTAAGCTTGAAATTGTGGAAAAATTAAATAAAATCAAGTGTGGTGGACCATTAGGGAATTTCGTTCATGCTAGGGATAAGTGGAAGTGATGGTGCTTAGTTCAATTAAACATAAATTCTTAGTGAATTGATGATGGATAGGTGATTTGTATGTGTGAATTGTATAAATTGTAACATTTGGAAAAAAAATTAGGGTTTTGAGGGGAAAATTTGAGAATGTAGTAAATTGATATACTTTGACCTAAGTGAGGTTTAAAATGGTTAATTGGAGTCAATTGGCATGTGTTTGAATGTTTGGAATTGGATTGGAAATGGAATGTGATGCTGTCCTAAATTGGGCAGTATGACCTAGGTCCCTTTTAGGGACCAAAACTATAATTCTGTCATCCTAATTGGTGTGAGGCTAATTGGATATAAAAGTAGACACATAATGCCACAATTTTTGTGTAGAAACTATGCCCAGAAAATGACATTAAGATAGTGAACAATTAGGTCAAATCCGGGTAATGTGCACTGCCACTGTACCAGACTAACTAAATGAAAAGTGTTTATTCATTTGGCTATAACTTAGTGTAGAAAGGTTCAAATGACCTAAATTTTATACCGATGGAAATCTGAGACATAGCACTACAACTTTTATGGAGAAAAACAAATCCAAATTCTGACCATAACCCATTCGAAAAGTAAGCTGCAGTCAACACACCAAAACTGCCAAAACCAGAATTGTGCTCAGAATTCTAGGTTTGAACTAATCCGGCCAGTCTTAGAAAAACAGGCATAGCTGGAGTTACAAAACTCCAAATAGAGTGATTTAAAAAGAGAATTAAAGCTAAGATGATAAGAAACAACTTTGATGAAGAATACTTAGCCAAATTCCCATAGTAACCAGACCAATGGAACAGTACAAAATAGTGAACCAAAACTGAAATTTTGGATTTACACCTAGGAAAATTAGAAATTGAATTTGCAATCAATGCCAATAAAATTGATACCCAAAATGTGATATATAGGTGCAATTAGAATTAATAAACCTATTTAGTAGGAAAAAGTTAATATTTTGACTTTAATAGTGTAATGAATAGTGACCCAAAATGTAAAATTTAAAGGACACCATTTTAAGTAAATTTAATGCTATAATTAAATAGGTATGAAATAAATTAATGATTTAATTATGAGATATAGTGCTAAAACACTGTAAACTGTGTATTTCAGTTGAAAAAGAGACTGGAAAGGGATCTTCGAGGAAAAATCGAAAATTGAAGTAAACTAGTCGACAAAGAGGTTTGTGCACAATTAGTTTTACATTGTTAAAGTTTTGTATATTTTATTTGGTTAAAGGATTTTAGTTTCTTTATGTATTATGTTTACCAATTAGTGAATTTATTTCAATGATTATTAAAATGTGTTATGATATAAATGAGTTTAATTGTGAGAAAATGATTAACTTATGATTTTATTCTTGATATGGATTGAATGAATTCAATTTGGAAGTTGTGATTGAAATGGGATTTGCATGGAAAAATAAAAATTTATGTTTTGAATTGTGATGAGTATAAAAATTATTGGATATTGGAATTGACTTTGAATTGAATTGTGTTGTGATTTATACTTACAAAAAGGATAAAGAAATTCATGATATTGTTTTATATTTCACTGTAGATGCTTGACTAGGTTGTTACCCGTCTCCCTCATTTGTTGAGGAGACAATGGAGTTAGCTTTGTTTTGATTACCATGGTACGTGTACATGCTTAGATTCTCTTCTTATTAGAGGTTAGATCTAAGTTTTTCATTGGCCCTTTCGGAAGTTGCATTATTGTGATGTGTACTGTGCACGATAATTCGACCTCCCCGACCATAGGGAGTTAGAATCCCGATTCGATCTCCCCGACCATAGGGAGTTAGAATCGCCCCAAAGATGGCCCTTACGGATTAGTCTTGCATAGTTAGTGAGATAAAGAATGGTTTTTGAATACTAAGGAATTGTGATTTTAAATAAGATTTATGCATAATTGATTTTATTGAAATTAAGATTTGTTTCTATAAATTATTGAAACTACTTTAAATGTTCAGTTATGATTTGATAAATTAAAATTCTTGAGCAGAGTCATTTTAAACAAATGATTTATATTATTGGCAATGAATATTTTGATTTTTGAAATTTTGATGAATTTCAAGATTTCCAAATTATTTGCTATAATTTTGTCAATGTATAGTGTATTACATTTTAAATTATAGTTATACACCACTGAGTTCACCACTCAGCGATAACTTTGTATGCTGTCACAGGTGAAAGTAAAGATAAAGTAGCTGAGTGAGATTTCCAGTAGCTGCACCTTGAAGACGCATTGGGATTAGCTTCGGGTATATTAGAGGTATACCCTTGTACATTAGATTTTGATGTATGCATATAATTATATGTATGTAATTTATTTGAGCAGTTGTATAAGAATTTTTGTAATATTATTTTAGGTATGTAATTAAAATGTAAATTATTATAATATTCAAATTTATTTATGAGTTTTTTAATGAATGTAATATCCAAAATTTTTCCTGAGTTTTGAAATCCATGTATGGTTTTCTCTATGCTAAGTATGGCTCAAAAAAAAAAAAGGATTGAGTTAATTGTGTTGATTTAGAAAATGAAATTGAGTTTATTAGAGTTGTGGTTGAGAAAACATATTGGAAGTATTTTTATTTTCAGGTTTGAAGAACTGTTTTCTCAAAATACAGCCGGCACTCTGCCGAAATTTGGAAAAAATTTTATAATACCAGATTTTAATCGAGAATTTGATTTATGACTTAGTCTCAATTAAAGATTTTTAATACTTGATAAAAATTATCCACCAACCTAAAAATGAACGGAAATTGTTTTAAAATCCCTTGTAGTATATTTAATGGGTTACCGGTAGACAAAGTATGGTAATTCATTAGGTGTACTACAGGATCATGTTATGCCTTACGGAGGAGTAGGGTGTGACAGTACTCACCTCAACTTATTCACATATGAGGATTAGGTCCCAGCGATTGAAGCTTCAGCTGTGACTACCTATCCTATCCATATTTATAATCACACCACAAGCACGCTAACACATGCGCACAGCTCCAAATTACTCTAAGGCGACATCCACAACAATTTTATCAAATAATATGCAATACAAGGCATGCCTAGTATTTAACTATATACATATATTTATAAGTGAATGCATATAATAGCCTGGCCCACTAGTGATATTGTCCGCTCTGGACAGAAGCCCTCACGGTTTTAAAATGCGTTACTAGGAATTATAAACCACCAATTTATAAACCCAGCATCTCTCCCGTGTTTTGCCGATGTGGGATTTGCCTAGGGTGTTACAATGCACCCCCCTTATGGGACTCAGTGTCCTCGCTGAGGTTTGCCCCACCATCGCTCAAGGTTGCACGCGGAGTGGCTCTGATACCACAAATGTAATAGCCTGGCCCACTAGTGATATTATCTGCTCTGGGCCGAAGCCCTCACGGTTTTAAAACGCATCACTAGGGGTTACGAACCACCAACTTATAAACCCAGCATCTCTCCCGTGTTTTGCCGATATGGGATTTGCCTAGGCTGTTACAATTTAGTATCAGAGCTGGACTCCCTCTAGTATGGTGTGTGGTGCGAGGACGCACCAGGCAGAAGCTGGTGGGCTTGTCACGACTCAAGGATGGGGTTGGGATGTGCTTGTTCAACCAGCTACGCACTGGGGTGGAAACTTTGTGTCCCACATCGGAAACGGGAATAAAAGATTTGGGCCATATATGTGGGAGCCTTCCTCACCTGGTTAGCGCGCTTTTGGGAATGAAACCTCCCAAGGGATAAATCCGTGAGGCCCATGCATTGTCCGCTCTGGGCCGAAGCCCTCACGGTTTTAAAACGCGTTACTAGGAATTATGAACCACTAACTTATAAACTCAGCATCTCTCCCGTGTTTTGTCGATGTGGGATTTGCCTAGGGTATTACAATGCATGGGCATGCCTTGAATATATAATAATATCTACTCACAGAACAATCGAAGATCATTGTGGATGCTAGGAGGAGGAGGAGGGTTGACTCGGATCACCTAAACAATTATATCCATAAATCTATCAATATTAAAATAAAATAATAATTTAAAGGGTCAAAGACATCCTAAATTTATGTAAAAAATCTGACAGAGTTTCTCCTGTACCTAGGACCTATATAACTTGCAAAGTAATCCAAATAACACTTCTAAATCTAAGGGCCTCAAGCCTGTATCACGACAACATCATACGGCCCCTCCTGGACTTGCCAAACCAGACAAATCTCAAGTAACTGCACAATTCAACTATAAGGCTTAAAACTAATATTTTGCAAAACCATTCAAACTAACCCCAAAAATTCTATAAACTTGCTCTGTAGTTCTTAGCAATGCTATTATACTATTGCAAAAGGAATTATAATTTTATGGTTACCAACGAATATTTTATTAATTTTATTCTAAACTTAATATTAGGCAAAAAGAGCAATTTAGAGTTCGGATTTACCTATGCCAATTTTGACAACTGGAACGCATATGAGGCATCTGAAATTGGTGGAAAGCACTGTAATATTGATCCTCTTCTGAAGTGGGTCCGATAGCTCACCTGTCCGGCCTGAAACTGCAGTCTCGATCACCGGTGAAATTTCCTCGAAACGAAAATACTTACGCGAAGTCCGCAACACCAGAAGTTAGAATATAAATTTTATTTAATTAAACAGACTCATTAAAGACCAAAAAAATCACTGTTAAGTTCATGGGACTCATCAAAATTTTGGTGTCAGAAAAATTCTAAATTGGTGTCATTGCGAAGCTTTCAACAAGTAGAGTGTGCTGGTGGTCTCGGATTTTTGGTAAAAATTATTGTTTGAAAGAGATCTAGCCCAGAAGTCAAAATGAACTAAAATTTCTAAAGCTTGATTCGCACAAACTAGGAAATGATACCGTGCAAACTTAGTATCTACATGATGCCCATTAAGAGAGGAGTGTTTTGATACTAAGAACGTTGAAAACGGTGACCGGAGAAGGAATTTTTGGCTGGAAAAGAAAAAGAAATAAAATGAAAAAGAGAGAGAGAGACAGAGGGAAGGAAAAAGTTGTTGGGGAGGGGGGAAAGGGGAGTCTGCACGTCACCTTTTAACTTCTTCTTTTTTTTAATCTTTAAACTTTTTATTTTCTTTCAACAATGTCCAAAATTCTTTTCAATATAGTCCAAAATACTATACTACAATTAAATTAAGTTTAATAATAATAATAATACACACAATATATTAAAACAATAATTTAAAATATATTTAATGTATGAATAGTAAAACTTTAATTAAAATCATTTTCATGTAATTAAGATACTATTTATTTTTGAAGTATAATAATATATTTATCATTTATACTATTAGTATAAAATAATATTATAATAAAATTCTAAGTTAAATACATTTAAAATTAAAATTCAAAAACGTGACTTTAGAGCTTTACAATAATTTCATAAGGGTATTTTTAAATAATAAAATAAATCTCAAAATAATGCAATTAATTAAGTGTTTATTTTCTTTATTTATTATTATTTTTTTTAGGGCATTACATGCATGCTTGTTTCTCGTTGGACTTGCTTAGTCTGGACATGCGTTCTTGCTTTATTTTTGTCATCCTACAGTGATTTGAGATGTGGTATTTGAATTATATATAAAATTTAGGTAAATTCTCGCTCCTAACTTTTAGGGTAGAGTTAGTGTCGCTCTATTTTCTCTATAATTTTAAGTGTTATTATTTCTTATAATTCTACAATGACATTTGTTTATTTATTTTAGGATAAAAAAACATTATGGGTAATTCTGTGAGGGTTGAGCTATGTGCCCATCTTGTGATTATGTATGGGATTGAGCAATATATGGATGAGTAAAAATAGGTTATAATTGAAAAACTAAATTGATTTGATTTTATTGATTAGTATTTTTTTTCAAAAAAATAATTTTTCAATTTGATTACTTTTCATTAATTAAAAAAAAAACTAGTCAATTTTTTCAATTTATTTTTTTTTTTAATTTTATGGGTTCATAAAATGTAATATGTAATTTATAAAATTTATAGTAGGTCCCAAGATTAAAAATATAGAAATTATAAAGGCATAACAAAATAGACCAAAACTAATAAATCAAACTGAACTGAAAATCGATCAATTCGGTTCAACCACTACTTCAATTTTATTTGATTATTATTATTCTAATTTATTTGTTCAATTTTTAGTTATTTCGAAATGAACTAACCAATTGCACACCCATAAAGTAGAGCTCCATCATTTATGATCTGCTGCATGATTAGATAATTGTTATTGCATATTGCCTTGTGTGTTTGAATTGAGGGTGAATTGAGCTCCTCTTTAGTTCTACATTTTTCAACTTTGCTCACATTTTTTTTTATCTCTTTCATTTCTATTTCCCATTAAAAGCCCTAAAAGGAAAAAAAAAACAGTTCCACTTCCATCTTCTTATTCACTTTTCATCCCTCATCTCTCAAGTTAAATTATAAAACTAGAGAAGAAGAACTCATAATTCACGTCTTAAATACGAAGGAAAAATTGTCGATTCACTCATCTCTATGAAAAATCTCATCCTCAGGTTAGCTTTCATCTTTTCATCTTAATATTTCTTTTTAATTTTGTTTTAGTTCTCTTAGATTTGGTTTCAGTTTACACAGATTAACTCTCTAATTGTGTAATTTTTTTTTCTTTAATATTTGTCATTTTTAGCCAAATTCCCAAATTATTTTATATCTATCTGATATAGCTCCCTACAAGATACACTTGGCCTAGAAACTCGGTTTCTTAGATAGAGCTCATGGGCTAAACAATATTAGCAGTTTGTCATAAGTAGATCGGCTAGCTCCACTCAGCCATGAGTGTAGCAGCTAACTCGGCTCAGCCATGAGTAGATCGGTCAGCTCGGCTAGCTTGGCTCAGCTACAAATAGATCGACTTAACCACATGTAGACAGAGATCAACCACGCGTAGTTTAAACCCGCAAAATAGAGCTTGAACTCATTCAGACAGATAACTCATCCAAACATGTAGCTCATCCAAAACACACCACTAAAGATTGCTTATAATTATGCATATCCCTCTAATTATGCTAGCTAATTATTACACAATTGACTTTCTATAACTTACCACCATCTAAAACCTTTATAAAGGAATCGCATCATGATAATAAGGTATGCTCTTCTCCCTATTGAATCTGATACAGTATTCTCATATATTAGTCCTAACTTGAGCGTCGGAAGGTACACACTGAAAACACCCCGATGGATCTCTAACCCATTTATTATTTTTTTTTTCAGGTCCATATCCATGAGGAATTTTCATGAATTGCTCATTATCCATTTATAATTCTTGCTATTTTATTTTAATTTTTTATTATTTTGATAAATGTAACCATGTAAAATTAGTATCAAAATTGAAAATAAATTATAGAATTAATTCATTGTTTCTATTGTAATAATAAAAAAAAGTATGTTTATGGTTATGGATGAATTACTTGTAAGAAAATCAATTATACAAAAACCCGCCATTGCCAGTAAAACAGATGTTGGAGATATTAATAGTGCTTATAACCATGCTTGGAGGAAATGTCAAGATTGAATGAATCAAAAGCAACATATTCAAGTTGCTTTTCATACACATTCTAATCAAGTTCATAAAGATTATCATACTCATTTAACTGCAACAATTGACTGTATTCGATTTCTCTTACAACAAGTTTTAGCTTTTCACAGCAATAATGAATCTGAGAAATCAAACAACCAAGGTATTTTTTCTTGAGCTTCTACAGTTTCTTGGCAATCGATAAGGTTGTTTTAGAAAATGCTTATTGTAATCTTAAGCTTATTGCTTATGATATCCAAAAGGACATTATCTGTGTTGCTTCCATTAAACCCACCAAACTTATCATTAATGATCATTGAGATGAGTTATTTGCCATTCTAATTTATGAGTCATAAGATATATCAATCAAAGAGAAAATAGCCATTGTTTTACAAAATGTGTATGTGAAAGGATGTTTAATTGAGCGCTTTTTAGGTATTGTTCATATTTATGGGACTTCAATTTTTTTTTTTTTCATTTAAATATGCAATTGAAACATTATTCTCAAAGCATGTATTGAGTTTATCGCTTCTATGAGGACAAGGTTACAACAAGGCTGGTTATACTAGAAATTGCAAATGAATTATCTCATGCTTTGCAAATAAGAGATCAAGACATTATCAATGCAATGGCCTTAGTAGAAGTGTCCAAACAATGAGAGATGATGGATGAGATTTTTTTTTTTTTGGTTGAAATTTCTTCATTTTGTAAAACTCACCATATAATTATTCTAAAAATTGATTATATGTTTGTAATTCGAGGGATGCTATGGCGTAACGCTCAACAAGTGACAGACATGCATCATTACTGGGTGGAATTATTTTATATTTTGATAGTGCATGTAACTTCAAGAGCTCGAAAATCACTTCACCAAGGTGAATACGGAGGTGCATATTGGCGTAGCATGTTTGAATCCAATTGATTACTTTCATGCTTTTGGTAAACGTAAATTGATTTGCCCTTGCTCATTTTTATTCGTCTGATTTTTATCAAGTGGGTAAACGTATTCATGTGTATTTTCATTTACATATTATATAAATATTTTTTATAACAAATTTAAAAAATTTAGATATGGATGAACATAAGAACAACAATCATTTTTCTCTTTTTTTATTCACCTCTCTTTTTTTCTTAAAAAAAATCATTTTAAACTTGAAAAATAATTTTCTTTACGTAGAATTATGGAATTAAAAATTCGAGAATATTTCATAAAATAAAAAAGAAAATCTCCTTAATTTAAAATCCCATTGAAAGCAAGAGCATGGAGTGTATGTCATGTGTCCTACCCCTCATCATAGAGCTTAATCATCAGAAAGGATATGGAAACTCAATTTGTTTTGGTATCTAAATATTGTTGCTATTAAAAGCTTAAAATAAGTATTTTTTTTTTCTTATTTGTCCTAGTTTTGATGTCAAAACTTTGTTAGTGTAATTTTACCATGGGATTGTTAGTGCTGTGTCACAACATGATAAGAATTTGCCAGACCTATAAAATTACAAAAATAAAAAAATATTATATGATTTCGCACATTTATTAAATAAGGTAATTTTTTAACAAAAATTTTTTTCAAACTTACGTGCCATTAGTAAATAAAAGAAATTACCTAGACGCTATTAAGGTAAATTATAATTTAGTATTTGAAATTTAATAAAACCTATAAATTAATTTATGTAATTTTAAAATTTACTTATTTAGTCATTGACATTTCAATAAACCTACTCTTAGCTAGATGCATATGGACAAAAAAGAGTTCATATTATTTTTTATTATTTTATTAATTATAAAATAATATAATATATTAATAAATTTTCCAATTAATTTTTTAATTTAAATATATAATATACCTAGAATATTGATAAAATAAAATGATAATATTATAATTAAAATAAAAATATTATAAAATTCAAGAACTATTTTATAATAAAATTTATATTATAAATTTATAATATTGTTTTATTATAACTAAAATAATAAATTAAATTCAAATAACTATTTTATTAATAAAATAAAACTTCAAAAACTGGATGAGGGACTAATTTGTAGACAAGGGCTAAATAGGTGAGATTTAACGATATATAAATTAATAATAGATTTCACTAAATTTTAGAGACTAAATTATAATTTATCTTAACATTTGTTTTTTTACAATTTCATTGCTTTTTTCTAACTAATGTATATATTCATGTGTGCATTTTCATTTACATATTTAATTTTTTTTATAATAAATATGAAATTGACATTTGGCATGGTTATAGATAAGAAATTTAGATATGAATGAACATAAGAACAACGATTATTTTTCCCTTTTCTTATTATTATTTTTTTAAAGAGGTACGTTATTGCCATTTCATAATAAGATTTTATCTTAATATAATAAAATTTTAAAATATTTAAAAATTTAATTAAGTAATTTTAAAGTAGAAGTATATGAAAGAATTTTAAATTTATATAAATTATAAAATTAGTTAAATAAATAAAATTTAAAATAAATTAATTTTTAAATAATGGTCAATTACATTTAATCTTTTACTTTTATAGTATAAAATTTAGTAATATATATAGAGGAATCCTGAATATCATTTTTGAAGCCATGTAAGAGGAAAAGTTTCTCATTTGCTAATCCACCATGACTCAACAATTCCATTCTGGCTTTCGATGTCAATTATCTTCTCCAACGTGGCATATCGAAAAATCAATGTTACTATAATTCTATTGGAATTTAGTTTTAGAAATATTCTACTAGTATAATACTATTATAAAAATTTAAAGATTATATTTATTTTCTTTTACATAATTTTTTTAAATTAAAATATAATTATAGCATATAAAAAATTTTTTATTTTTCTATTATTATAAGTATTGACAATACATTTTTTTAAGTTTATTAATTTTTTATTTTAAATTTATTAATTTTTTATTTTAATTAATTATTTTTTTATAAAAAATTATTTTAAGTTAATTTTATTTTATTCATTTATTAACAATATAAATTAACATAATTTATTTATAAACTTAATTATTAAAGTTTTAAATTTAAATTTATTTATTCAATAGCACTTAAATGACTATCCACCTTTAACCTGTTTTTTAAGTGTTTAAATGGCAAAATTATATAATAAATCGGTTATTCTATGTAAGATAGCTTATATGAATTGGCAAACCAATGGTGAATATACTACCAAGTTTTTTTTTTTTTTAATTTCAATAACTGCATTTATATATATATATATATATATCCATTTCTTATTGCTATACCATTCCACGTAATATGTTGATATGGTACTATTGTTTCATTATATAATTTCTCATTTAAATGACCATCTTTATCTAATTTAGAAACCGTAATGGTATTTTTGAACTTTTTAAAGTCATTGTTAAAAGTTCAAGGGTTTAAGTGAAAATAGCCTTTTGCCTTTTAATTATTTAATTAGTTAATTATTTTAATTAATCAAAATATATTTATATATTTTTATTTACTCCATAGAAGAAAAATCTTGGATCCTTCCATGCATTTCATTCAAAGCTTCATGAATTCTCTATCATAATAGTACAAAAACTAAGAGATATAAAGCTCATTCTCATGAGTCATGATCATAAACGAAAAGAGATTATAACAACTCATATCCCATTTCAAGAATTGCATCAACATGTCATTTTTTTTAATGCACGATGATTAGTCCTATTTTGAAAATAGATAATTAATAATTAATTTATTTTAGACTTTATTTATTTCACTGAAAGTAATTTATATATAAAAAAATATTTTTTTATAAAAAAATATTAAAATATTTTAGTTATTATTTATAATATTTAATTAATGATATGTGTTCATTTCATATATATATATATATATATATATATATAAATATTTTCACATTTTAATAAGATTTTTAAAATCATGAAAATAAAAAATAATTAAAAAAAATATTTTGCTAAAAATTACATAATTTTTTTATAAAAAAATAATTTCAATTGATTAATTTTCTTAAATGTTTTAAATATTAAAAAATAAAAAATATATTTTTTTAAAAAAAATATTTTTTGCCAAACAAATAAGCCTGAATGTGATTGGGTTTTTTCATAAATCAAGGGTAGTCAGTAAACCATTCAAATCTTCAAAATGAAGAAATCTTGGGCTTAATACATTCAAAATATTTGGGCTAAGCCCGAGTAGCTTGAGCCAACATGGTATTTTAGCACATGCTATTCAACCCAAAAGGCTAAAAAGAATCAAGATCCAGCGTATCTAACCTAGAAAAGGGAGTTGACCTACAGGCAAAAGTGAACACCAAAGTCTTCTTGACGCAGCGCAGCAGCAAGTGGCTCTCTCGCCCAGCCGGTGGATCTAATAAGTAATGCCGACGACGATCGCGTCTGGTCAGCGTCATGTATGCAAGTACAAAAATGCCCTTCCATTTATTAAAAATTGTTGTTTTTAACCAAATACTTTTTGGGCAAACTTAGGGGGTGTTTGGTTTACCTGTTGGGTTCAGCTGATAGCTGATAGACACTCAAACAGATAAATTGTGGTGTTTGGCAAGCTTCAAAAAATAGAGCTGATAGCTGATGGGTAACTGATATGATACCCATCAATTGCAGATTCTCTATTTTTAGAAATTTTCATCGGTGATAACTGATCTGGTTTTATTTTTTATTTTGACCATATTATCTTTTTTTATTTAACTTAAAAATTAATATTATTAATATTTTTATTTTTTTATTTATAATTTTAATTTTTTATTAATGTATTTTAACTTTGTTAAAATATTTTTTATTAATAACATAAAATATAAAATATTTATTTATATCCAAAAACTTAAAATTAATTATAAATTTTTCTATTAACAATAATAATTATTTTATTATTTTATCTATATTTTTAAAATTATTTAATTATCTTAAAAAAAATTATTTTCTTATTTCAATAATAAAATAAATGATATAATATAAAAGATTAATAATTATATATTTATTTAAATAATATAATATATTAATTTAATAATTATATATTTAATTTAATAATAAAATAAATAATATAATGTAATAAATTTATAATTTTATATTTATTTAAATAATAAAATAAATTATATGATATATACCCTTATTCGTCATTTCACATATTAACAGCAACAGCTAAATATAATTTTACCAAACACTTAATATAAAACAGCTATCACTTCTGAATATATTGGAAATCGAAAAAGTGTTTCCGCCGAAAACGCGTTTCTTTAAAGAAAATGAAAAAAAAAAGGAAAATGGGTAGGTTAAAATCCATCACTTCACAATATTTGCCAATAGAAAAGAAGAAAGAAGAAAAAGAAAAAGAAAAAGAAAGGGAGTACCTTCAACTGCAGCATCGCAGTTCGCAGCACAGGTAAAGATCACAACACCTTTCTCTTCTTTTCTCTCTGATCTGCCATATTCACTCTTTGATATGCCCTCTTCATCCTTATCAATAGAAGAAGAAGAAGAAGAAGAAGAAGAAGAAGCAGCCGAAGGGAGGAATGATAGTCGACAGGTAAAGATGGCCTTTCTTATTTTCTGTTCCCGATTGTGAATGTGAAGTATTAGGTTTATATTGGGATTTTATTAATTTATTATTATTTAATTTATTATTTTCCTTATTATTAATTTATTATTTTCCTTTTCTAATTTCTTTGTGAAACAATTTTATTAAGAAACTTTCATTAATTAATTACAATGTTATTCCATTAATTAATCATAAATTTATCATATTTAATATCAATTTTTTTCTCTAAATGTATATTCCATAATTAGATTTTTTTCAAATCAAATTTGAGGAGTTATCATAAATATTTTTTTTTTTTTAAAAAGAAGGATAAAATTTTTTTTTCCCAAATTCACTAAAAATTTTCAAGATTTGCCATATTTTTACAATCAACATTTTGAAGGAAATTAAGGACAAATGTAAATATATTTTTAAAGTTATTTTTAAAATTATAAAATTTCAAGTTTAAATTCTAATTAATAATAAATAAAAAAAATTCCAACATTCAAAATTTGTATTTTACATTAATATATTTTATATTTTTGTAATAATTTATATGTAATGTGTTTAATATAATTTGTTTTAATGTGTCATTATATTATATATTAAAATTTTTCATAATAATTTTTATAGTCAATTTATTCAATTCTATTATTTAATTCTTTAATCTTTTAATATATAATTTGCATTGTACTTTAATCTTTAGTATATAATTTGTTTAAATAATTTGTAAATTGTATAAAATTGCATTTTCTTTTTGTCATTTTGATAGGACAATATTTGAATGGATTCTTCGAACTCTAATTCTACCCAAGCAAATAGCACTAGTGCCACTTCTTCAAAAGCTAGGGAGGAAGAATTTAATCCTTTGTGGAGATATGTAACTAAACTTGAGAAAACCAGAGAAGGAGGGGGTAATTGTAAATGGATATGCAATTTTTATGGACAAGAAAAGAAAGGGACTTATACTAGAGTGAGGGCTCATTTATTGAAAATCACTGGAAAAGGGATTGGTGTGTGTAAAAAAGTGATGAATGATAGTATTTCTGAAAAAAGGAAACAGGAGGATGAGGCAACAAATAAAATTATCAATTCACAATCTAGGCAAGTTTCTTTGCCTATTAGTATAACTTCTGTTCCTTCATTGAATATAACTGAACCAAGTATTTCAGCAGCTTTGAAGAAAAGAAGAGTTAATGATTCTCCTCTTGGTAGAGCTTTTGACTTGCAAACTAGAGCTTAATTAGATGCAAAGATTGCTAGAATGTTCTACACTGGGGGTCTACCTTTTAATTTTGCTAGAAATCCTTATTATGTGAGTTCTTATTCTTTTGCTGCTAATCATGTTTTGGGTGGTTATGTGCCACTTGGTTATAACAAATTGAGAATCACATTACTTCAGCAAGAAAAAGCAAATGTAGAGAGGTTGCTTGAACCAATTAAAAGTACTTGGTTAGAAAAGGGTGTTAGTATTGTGAGTGATGGATGAAGTGATCCCCAGAGGAGGCCTTTAATTAATTTTATGGTTGTTTCTGAGTCTGGCCCCATGCTTATCAAATCTGTATATTGTTCTGGTGCAGTGAAAGATAAGCAATTTATTACTAATTTGCTAAAAAAAGTAATTGATGAGGTGGGTCATCAAAAAGTGGTACAAGTCATTACTGATAATGCTTCAAATTGTAAAGGTGCTGGAAAAATCATTGAGGGAATGTTTCCACATATTTATTGGACTCCTTGTGTTGTGCACACTCTTAATCTTGCTTTGAAGAATATATGTGCAGCAAAAAATTTGGAAACTAATCAAGAAACTTATGATATGTGTCACTGGATCACTGAAATCCATGGGGATGCTTTGCAAATTAAGAATTTTATAATGAATCATTCCATGAGGCTTGCAATTTATAATCAGTTTAGCCCTTTGAAATTGCTTTCAGTTGCTGACACTCGTTTTGCTTCTATTGTTGTGATGCTTAAAAGATTTAAACTTATTAGGCGTGCTTTAGAAGCAATGGTTATGAGTAATCAATGGGCACAATACCAAGAAGATGACCAAGGCAAAGCTATATTTGTTCGTGATAAAGTGGTAGATGAGGATTGGTGGGAAAAGGTTGATTACATCATTGCTTTTATTGGGCCCATTTATGACATGATCAAAGTTTATGACACAGACAAACCATGCCTTCATTTGGTTTATGAGTTGTGGGATTCTATGATTGAAAAGGTGAAGCAAGTTATTTTTGATCATGAAGGAAAGCAAGCAGATGAGTTTTCTCCTTTTTATTATGTGGTTCATCAAATTCTTATTGATCGTTGGGCAAAGAGCAACACTCCCCTTCATTGTTTAGCCCATTCATTAAATCCAAGATAAATTTCTAACTTACATACTCATCTTCTTGTTATAATTTTTTTTATTATTTTCTGAATTTATTTTCTTATTTTTGAAGATTTTATAGTGAAAAATGGCTTCAAGAGGGAGAAGGTAGAATGCCTCCTCATATGGATGGAGAAGTATCAACTGAAAGAATTGAAAGAATTAAATGCTTTAGGAGGATTTTTTCTAATGAAGATGAACGAATTAGAGCAAATGATGAATTTGTAAATTTTTCTTTGAAAAGTGGACCTTTTGCTAATCCTGATTCTATTGGAAGTATGTATGTTACAGATCCTAGGAAATGGTAGGCATTTTTTGGTTCTAATGCACCTTTACTTCAAAGGTTGGCTTTTAAAGTGCTTGAACAACCTACTTCCTCCTCTTGTTGTGAAAGATATTGGAGTATTTATTCCTTCATTCATTCATGTAGAAGGAATAAATTAACTCCAAAACGTGCAGAGGACTTGGTTTTTATCCATAATAATCTTCGTCTTCTGTCGAGAAACTTCTCCCAATATTATGATAAGAAGACAAAATTGTGGGATGTTGGTGGTGATCAATTTGGGAGTATGGAAGATGTGAGAATTCTTGAATTTGCCAACCTTTCATTGGATGAACCAGAGTTAGAGTCTGTTTTGTTTGATGAAAATGCAACTACAAGCATGGAGAAGGAGAAAGACAGTGAAGTTGAGGAAATGTCATAAATTTCATTGTCTTTTCTTTTTAACATTTGAATTTGCTGTAGTTAATATTTATTTCTTATAAGTATGAAACTTCTAAATATGTATTTTTATGGTTGAATTTAAATGTTGATTTGGACTTTATTTATTATTGAACATCTTTCATGATATATATATATATATATATATATATATATATATATATATATATATATATATATATATATATATATATATTTATTTATAAATATACCTCTAAATTTTTTATATTTACACGGTTGTGTTTCCTATATTTTTTAAAATACCGTTTTCCTGTGTCCGTTTCCGAGTTTCCCCGTGTCCGCGTTTCCGTTTCCGTGCTACATAGGTTCCAACTTGATCACTGTCTATAGTAACCCTATTGGAACAGAAAAGCTCATATGCTTTTGTTTCTCTATCCTAGCAAAAATCGGAAATCTTACCCTCGCATTCTACTATTGATAGGGTTTTGAGGTTATCAAAGTCAACTACTATGGAGGGTCTGGTCGGGTTTGTCAAGGGAGGAGGTGTTTTAAGGAAAAAAGTTGTTGCCCTTTTGTTTGTCGTTGGGTATGCTCTCTTTATGGGTTGCTCAAATTGAATGTCGACATTGGTACTTCTGTTGCT